>NC_051159.1:83105176-83115176 GCF_013339745.2 Dermacentor silvarum
GGCAACTAAGCTGATGTTGCGGGCATGATGTCGAGCTTTTTCTTTTTGCGGACGCGAAGCACACTGTCCACTTCATGGCTCCCCCCCTAGCGATGAAGGCATTGCCGTCGAGCGGTTTTTCTTCAGATGGCGTTGCCAGCGTCCATGTGAGCTGGCTTCAAACGGTCTATAGATACCGTCTCTTCGCGTCCGTTGACAAGGAGAGTGAAGTACTTAGGATCGCGCTTGAGGACTTTAAAAGGACCGTCGTAAGGTGCTTGTAGTGGAGTGCGAGTGGCATCGTGACGGATGAAGACATTGCTGGTATGAATCAATGAAGGGCTCATATAAACGGTCTTGCAATCCTGACGAAGTGGCGGTGGTACGACAGTAGCCATAGTAGTTCGCAGGCGGTCGGCGTAAGAGTGTAGCTCGGCTGATGTCGCTTCCGAGGCAAAGAACTTGCCGGGTGCGCGAAGTGTCGTGCCGAAAACCAGCTCTGCGGATGAACACTGTGTGTCTTCTTTCACCGCAGTGCGAAGACCTAGTAGAACCAGAGGCAGGCGTTCTGTCCATGGAATTGTTGAGTCCTGCGCACGCAGTGATGTCTTCAGTTGACAGTGGAAGCGTTCCACCATGCCGTTGGAACTGGGGTGGTAAGCCGTAGTTCGTATGTGTGTTACGCCTAGAAAGCGGGAGAGAGCCCGAAAGAGAGACGATTTGAATTGTCTCCCTCGGTCGGTCGTTATGGTGTGTGGCACGCCATAACGAGCGATCCAGGTGTGCACAAGAGCCCGTGCAACAGATTCTGCAGTGACGTGGCTTAGCGGCGTTGCTTCCGGCCAGCGGGCCCTGCCGATACGAGTATGCAACGTTGATTCACGGATGGTGGTAGCGGACCCACAATGTCGACGTGAACACGGCCAAAACGAATGTCTGGTGGTGGAAAATGACCCGGCGCGCTCGTGGTGTGTCTGTTGACCTTGGCACGTTGGCATTGGATACACGACCGCGCCCAGCAACGGACATCAGCATTAATACGGGGCCAAAGGTAGCGGGAGGTGACAAGACAATTGCGTAGCTCGCACTCCTGGGTGCGATAAGGAGTGTAGAGCGTCGAAGACTTGTCGTCGGAATTCTTGTGGGACATACGGTCGTGGCCGACCTGTAGACACGTCGAAAATGACGGTATAGTCGCAGCCAGGTAGCAAGACCTCTTCGAAGCGCAGGGAGTTTTTCGCTGTTCGGAGTGTCGGAAGTTCAGGGTCTGTGCACTGAGCAGTAGCTAGGCGCATGAAGTCGATGCCGGAACGAGCGGCTGGAGTTGCGTTGATGTGAATCCTTGACAGGGCGTCAGCAACGGGATTGTTGGTACTACTGATATGTCGAATGCCGGTAGTGAACTCGGCAATATAGGCAAGCTGGTGAATTTCACGTGGCGTGTGTGAGGAACTGTTGGAAGTAATAGCATAAATCAGTGGCTTGTGGTCGGTGAGAATAAAGAACCGGCGACCTTCGAGGTTATGACGGAAATGGCGGACTGCGAGGTAGATTGCCAGGAGTTCGCGGCCGAAAGTGCTGTAGCGAGTTTCTTGCACTGTCATCTTCCTCGAGAAGAAATGTATGGGCTGCCAAGCATTGTCAACCATCGGTTGAAGAACAGCACCAACAGCTATGTCGGACGCGTCCACCATAACGGAAATTGGCGCATCTGGCTTCGGGTGCGCTAGAAGAGTGGCGGAAGCGAGAGCATTTTTGGCAGTGCAAAAGCACTTTCGGCAGCACTCGTCCATAGTAGAGGCGTGTTTGCTTGGGGTTTTTTCAAGAGCAGACGGTGCAGCGGCTGCAAGATGGATGCACAACGAGGAATGAAACGGCGGTAGTAATTGATGAGGCCCAGAAATTTCTTTGTGGTAGACGGTTGCGAATAATCTTTATTGACTTGAACGCGGAGCTGAGACGGGCTGGATGCCACGTTGATGAACTCGATGCCCGAGGAAATGGAGGGAATCGACGCCAAACTCGCTCTTCGAGACGTTGATAACGAGGCCGTATTGACGGAGACGTTCGAAGACCTTACGCAGGTCCGAATTATGTTCCGCAGCAGATCGGCTGAAAACGAGAATGTCGTCTAAATAGACAAAACAACAAGTCAGCCCACGTAGCACTTGGTCAACGAACCGCTGAAATGTTTGAGCAGCATTTCGGAGACCGAAGGGCATGCGGACGTATTGAAACATGCCGAATGCTGAGATGATTCTGTTTTAGGAATGTCGGAAGGCTCCACAGGAGTCTGATGGTAAGCTTTAACTACATCCACTTTGCTGAATATGCAGCAACCGTGAAGCGAAGCGGTGAAGTCGTGAATGGGATGAATAGGATACCGGTCGGGAATCGTCACTCTGTTTAACGCGCGGTAATCTCCGCATGGCCTCCAATCACCTGTCTTCTTTGGAACCATGTGTAAAGCGGACACCGAAGGGCTAGCAGAAGGCCGAACGAAACCCAACTCGAGCATGTGATCAAATTCCTGTTTTGCAATTTTCAGGCGGTCAGGTGCTAAGCGGCGGGGTCGGGCATATACTGGTGGTCCTTTCGTGACAATGTGGTGCGTGACCTTGTGCAGGATTGGGCGATCAGGCGAGGGGGGTTGAAATAACTCTGGAAATTATTGTAGGATGGTGGACCAAGGTGTCGATACTTGGGTGTGTGCTTGTAGGAGACGCAAGGGCGGTGCAGTTGTGGTGATGCCTTGTACCGACAGGTTTGTCGTGGAGTCCAGCAGGCGGCATAGGCGTAGGTCGACAACCAAGTTGAACTTCCACAAAAAATCGGCACTGATGATGGGGCCGCGGACGTCAGCGATGGTGAAAAGCGATCGAAAGGGACGCTGCGGTCCGAGATGGAGAGTCACTGATTTCTGGCCATGTATACATTCTAAAATTAGAACCGTTGACCGCAGTGAGACCAGTTGAACAGTTGACCGCAGTTGACCGTCTTCGGTCGTCAAAGGTAGGCGGAAGCACACAAATTTCTGCGCCAGTGTCTACAAGGTAGCGAACTTTCGTTACGCGGTCGGTGACATAGAAAAGACTGCTTGACGCAGGGCCGGTAGCACTTGCCGTCATCAGTGACTGGCCCGACCGTTTCCCGAAAAGTTAGACGGTGGACGGCACTGACGTGCACGAGTGCCGTATCGGGCATGGTACCAACAAATAGCGGCAGTGGATCAGCGGGAGTTGCTTTGGTTGGGTGTCCGATGACGTGACTGGTCTCTACCCGCAGAGAAACGCAAGGTAGCTAGCTCAGTAGTTAGTTGATGCACTTGCGAAGCAAGCTGTGCGTTTGAGGCGCTGAGTTCGTCAAAGCGCTGGTCTAACTTTAACGGACTCGAGACTGGCGCCTGACAACGGTCGATGGCAGATACGAAAGGATGGGAAGTATCCATGATCTGGTCTGCCGTTGGCGCAGGTGAGGCACATAAAATCATCCGTACCCGATTCGGTAGACGCTGAATTCATGAAGAGTTCGCGGACGATTTTTTGAGTCTGTTGAAGATGAATTGCCTCCGAGTAGCAGGGTCATGCGACGAAGCAGCTCGGTCGGCTTTCGGTCGCTAAGTTCCTCCGATGATAGAAGCTGTCGAATGCGTCGTGACTCGGAGTCTGTCGTGCGTCGTAGTGACCCTCGTTTGAGGATGTCGTAGGGGTTGTCAGGTGGGGGAGTGAGCAAAACGTCGCGGATCAAAGCTATGGTGGTAGGGCTGAGCGCACTCATAACATAGTCGTACTTGGCCGTCTGCGATGCGATGCAGTGACGGCGGAACTGCGCTTCGATTGGGAGAAACCAGAGCTCACTATCTGCGGGCCGGAACTCGGCAAGCTTGAGTGTGGCGATTCCATGTCGTCGAAGAGAAGCGGCGGGACGAGTAGTTGCGATGCGGAAGCGTCCGAGGTCACCAACTTGTGAGAACAGAAGACTCGGAACAAGCAAACATTTATTCGTCGGGCAACTAAGCTGATGTTGCGGCCATGATGTCGAGCTCTTCTTTTTGCGGACCCGAAGCATACTGTTCACTACATACATTTGCTATTTGGCAGTTTTCCATCGTTGTTTAATCACGGGTTCCTCGGAACGAAAGCTTTCGCAATGACTGATAAATTCCATCTCAATTTTCTAAAGTTTTCTGACTCGCCGAACTGCACGCTATGTAGTGAAACCTCGAGTTACGAAGTCGATTAGGCCCGACAATTCGTTAAAGGAACACTCAAGAAAAGATCAATTTGAACTGTATTGGTAAATTATCCTTGTACAATACCAAAAAGAAAGGAAAAAGAAGAAAAAAAAAACAGCGTAGCTTGCGCTGGAGGCGAAATGCTAGAGACAGCGGAGCTGATGGGCACCTAGCTAGTCCTGGGTTTTTGGGCTAGGCTAAGCACTACCAAGTCATCCCCAGCATTTCCGGAATTTATTGATTGTTGATCAACTATTGATTAGCTATTGATTGGCTCTCGCAAGGTATTGGCCACGTATTTTGCTAGGCTAAGCACTACCAAGTCATCCCCAGCATTTCCCGGTATTGATTATTGATAATTGATTATCGATTAGCTATTGATTGGCTATCGATTGGCTAGCGATGACTAACCAAGCTTAAGTAGTCCCAACCATGCTTTGCTAGACTTATCCAGGCACAGCTTCGCTAGTTCACAGGGGCATGTGCTATTGCGCTGGGACCCTTTCTGCACGACCGCCAGAATCGGCCCCCACATTTTCTGTTCGCGAATCACGGACTAACGGCCGGCTTAAACAGCTCCTCTCTTAAAAAGCCATCGTTAACTGAGATAAGACGCTTGGTGAGCCAGGCAGCCGCGCGTCTGTGCCTTTCCCTTCATTGCCACAGAAAGTTGTCCGCGAGCAGAGTTTCGCCGTCGCCAGCAATTTGACCTTCATTTGACCACTGCTGCGCCGTAGCCTTGGCAATGCATCACGTGACTCGCCGCGCCGTGCTCCGCCGGCGTCTGACCCGCATTGATCACAGTAGTCTTATGGCGTTTTTCACTGGTCGATCTGGAGCGGCCGCCGAAATCCTGGAGCGAGCGCTCGCAATTCACCAACCCTAATCTGCCAGCGGAGAGCGAAAATGCTCCGCGCTGGATCGTACCGGAAGTCTGCGCACACACATCACAAAAATCAACTTCCGCTCTGCATGTTTCTATGGCCACCAAGATCGCCGTCCCCCACCGAGCGGAAGTGACGTATCTTTTCGTCCTATTTCCGCCCGAATCCGCGCCTCGGCAGCGGAGCAAGTGAGAGCGATCCGGCGCGGATCGAGTTGATCCGAAACGACCAGTGAAAAGCGCGAACCCGCTCCAGATCGACCAGTGAAATTCGGATTCGCAGCCGTGGAGCAAAAAATCCTGCTCCAGATCGACCAGTGAAAAACGCCATTACTTTCTCGAAAGCGACCACCCCGCGGATATCGCCCGGCGAGCTGGTTCACTGGAGAGGGTCCTGAATGCCTAGCGTGCGAAGCTAGCCTCGGAAACTGAGAAAGAGCGAGCCATTCGGCTCGCAAAACGCTTGCACTTGTTGGCTTATAATTATACCTGGCCTAACAATGATTGTATACCTAAGTATAATAATTACAGCTAAATCAAAGGTTAACCAATTGAAACACCAGGCAAAACCAAGCTATCGCTTTGCATATCCAGGGTTAGCTGAGATAAGCCGCAGCCATTTTTTGTGCGCATTGATGCGATGAGAAATAAATACGCGTTCTCAAAACGGTGCATTTTGCGATTCCCGGCGGTTGTTTTTAAAGCGCCGTGTGTTACGGCTTCGCTTCGAATCTGGTTGGGCGTGAATGGAAGAACGTTCGTGTACTTAGATTTAAGTGCACATTAAACAAGCCCACGAGGTCAAAATTAATCCGTAATCCTTTACTATAACGGCGTGCCTCATAATATCATGTTTTTGGCACGTAAAACCCAGAACTGAATTGAGGCGAGTAAATGGAGAACACTTAAAACACTCATGCTAATAACATTATTCAAGAGCGAAAAATATGTTCTGGCCGGCGTCGTCTTTGTCAGCAGCAGGTGCATATCTCACTCATCATATAGACAACGGGCGTATCAAACATCGTTAAATCTCAAACATCGTTAAATCGAGTGGAACGTTGAGGTTACATATAGTTGCTTCTATAGGTTAACTCGCAAGGCTCTATGAATTGGGGGAATCGAAAGCACTTCCTTGGGTAAAAAAATTCATGAAATCTGGTTTCATTAAACGGAGCCCTGACTATAGATATATTGAATAAAGCCGCCGCTTGCTGGACGCTTTGTTAAATACCTCGGAGGATGCACTGTCGCGTGCCAGCAAGACGTCCGTGTGCGGCTGCAGCCTTCCGAGGTCGTAGACGAGCCGGTCGGCCCCGAAGCGCAGTGTCAGTCCTTCCTGAGCGCCGGCTTCGTAGCGGCATACGATGAACATGAGGAACGAAGGCAGGAGCCAGCAGGCCAGCGGCGTCGACAGCGTCTGACGCGTGTACTGGCGCCGCTTGAACAGCATGGCGAGGAAGATCTGGCCCATCCGGGGCTTGCCGGCCACCATGTCGCGCAGCGCGTGCACGTGCCGTTCGATCTGCAACGACGACTCGTACTTGTCATGTTCCTGGTGCGTGACGCCTCCGACGTTAGCGGTGGCCATCACCATGTTTCGCTCGGTGTGCTCGGTCATTTGCGCGCCACTGGCGCCGGTCGTCATGCCCATGTGCTGGTGCTGCTTGTCGGCGCCCAGTCTGCTCCTGTTGAGCGCAGCGGCACGCCGCTTGCTGTCCAGGCTGCCGGTGTCCAACTCCATGATGACGCGCAGGAAGACGTCCGCTATGGTGATGACGCACACCCTGTACGACTGGATGGCGTACTCGACTTGTCTGCGCTCGACGATCAACAGCGCGTCCGACACGGGGGCGTAGTCTTGCTGTTCGCCCAGGCTTAGGATCGCGAAACGCTTGTGGTCCTGCGGGTGGATTCGTTTGTTTTCAATTAAGGTATACTCCGAGTGACACAAGCTTTATGCATGTTTATTTCTGCGGCAATAACTTATTTCGAATGGCGCATGAAGCTCTCACAGTCAATACCCACAAGTCCGAGATAGCAGAACAGGTCGCGCGAGTGCTCGACCCAACCACCACCCACGTCTACAGCGATCGATTCACACTCGGCCGTCAAAGCCTTTCAGAAAGGCGCCGTTGCAAGACAAGCACTACATATAATCAATACATCCGCACCGCTGCAGCATCACACCATCTTCTGGTTCCCGGCACACCTCGGAGAGATTGAGGACGCCCCTCCCAATCTCAACGAGATGGCTCACAGGAGCGCTCGAGACCTAACCCTCCGCGATGCCACCTATTCTGGTCGTGACCATCCCCGCGAGAATCGGGACCCTCCCTCCACATACAACGAGGTCACAAAGCACTTTTATCTAGACCGCAGAATATACAGCCCACCTCACAATAAGCTCACCAGGCCTCAAGCCATCACCTTCAGAATGCTTCAAACCAACACGTACCTCACGCAGAACAGACTACATCACTACATGCCTGAGCTATACACAACATCATATTGCGAAAATTGCCTTGGAACACTAGACGTACCTCACTTGCTCTTGCCGTGTGGTCGGACCCACGCAAACAAGAATCAAGACTCCGCAACGCTACAAGAAGCACTACGCGGCACGGACCTGGCGGAACAGCTCTGGGCCGTCCAGCGAGCCCACGATGCGGCCAGGGAGCTAAAACTCCAGGTCCCAACGTGGGAGTAGCCCGCTCTATGAGGCCTTGCGCCCCGTAGCCCGCAGGACCTTACAATAAAGTTATCCCATCCCATCCCATGAAGCGTCATTACTGAAAAGGCATCTGCATCACTATTTCAGCCCTGAATGTGCCGTTGTTTCTGTGCCTCTCCAACCTTTGCGAATTTCTACATCGGCACCTCATGGTAAGGAACCGTGAATCGATGCTGGTTGCGTGCTTTCGAGCTTCACGTATGCGTTCGGGTATGTGATTGTCTTGTCAGCGTCATGTAATGCCTACTCACCATTATAGTTTGTGTATGTTGGCAGGTATTGTCATACTGCAGACATTGTGCATGTTCACTTTTTTTTTTAATGGGCTCATTGCTTTGCACTGCGGCGCGTATGGGACATATATTTGAAGCTAAAGTTAGGACTATATTTTGCTGTACGCGCATTAGCCACTGCATTATATATATATATATATATATATATATATATATATATATATATATATATATATATATATATATAAACAGCGAAGAATGACAGCATATTGACAGAATTCAGGCTCACGAACACTACAATGTACTAAGATTACATGCTAGAAGCGCTCTAGCACCGGTTTACCAGGTCGACGTACAATGAGCACGCGCCATCGTATATACCTATAGCAAAGGGAATTGAGCAGGACTCGTGCAACTAAGACATAGTAATCCAACCAAGATAGAAGTTCACAAGGAGGTTAAGCGATCGATCGGCTCGCAGTCATCAACAGTGTTTCAAAAAGAATGTCGGTGTATACGTAGCCAACGTTTTGACTAGAGGAGTTGTCTTTGCTCTGACGAGGACAAAGTCCCTTTGTCGAAACGTTGGCTTTAGCGACATCTATTGTTCAACCACATATATGTTGTAAGCATTCTGTGAAGCGCACAGATCGAAACACAGCTGCACCCAGCCGACTTAGCACGCGTCGAGTGCTCCTTGCCTGCAGCAGGCGCGCATCCTTGGAGGCCTCCCTGAGGGCGAGGACGAGACGACTGGTCTGGAAGTTGGGCGCCTTCGTGACGTGCAAGTTGTAGCCGCAGCCGTAACGGTGTCGCAGGAATGCAGGCGTGCCGAAGCACTTCAGTCCGCCATGACCCAGGATGGCGACTCGGTCGCCCAGCGTGTCTACGTCGTCGATGTCCGACGTCGTCATCACAACGCACGTCTTCTGCTTGACGTTGTTCAACACGTCCCATACTTTGTAGCGGGACTCGATGTCCATGCCGAACACGGGCTCGTCAAGTATGAGCACCCTGACGACGAAAAAAATAATAACAAGAAGAAAATGAAAGTGTGTACGCTAATGCCGTGACGATGACACATATAATCTCGTAAAAGTCCAATTCCCTTGTTCCATGTGTTCAAACCTAAGTGAACGCAATTAAGTCTGACTGCCACCCGACTATCCAGCTGCATGCTGTAAACCACAACGCCGCTCCGTAAACGCATCCGAAATGCGTTTTCTGTGTGCTTGCTGCATTACACTAGGCAAATTTCTCAGGATTTGAAAGCTCAGCGACTGACAACATGCACTATAATACGTACGTGGGGTTCAAGAGGATCGCAATGGCAAGATCTAGTCGCCTCTTGGCCGATCTGGTCATGTTGGATGTGAGCACGCAGGAGAGCTCGGTCAGTAACATCATATCTGTCACTTCTACGGCGCGCTGCACCAACTCCCCACCGAGCAGGCCTCCGAGACTTCCGAAAAAGAGCAGGTGCTCGTAGGCCGTCAGGTCGCCGAATAGCACGGTTCTCTGCAGCACGACGCCCATGCTGGCGCGGGCGCTTGCGGTCTGGCTGGTAACGTCGAAGCCCTCGACTATGACTTGACCATCGCTGGGCTTCTCCATGCCGGTAACAATCCTCACCAGTGACGACTTGCCCGACCCGCTCGGCCCGATCACCACGAGCAGCTCGTTGGGATACGCCTTGAAGCTGGTGTTGCGCAGGACGTGCGTGTGCTCTTTCTCGTACTCTAGTCTGTGTAGAAGAAATGCGCCATTCTGAGCCCTTTGATGACTATCTGATTAAGTGTTTTACGTCCGACATCTGCATGGTATATATATAAATGGAAGAGGCATCGAATTAATCCAGGGTTTTTCAACGCGCACTTCAATCGACCTGGGTGCATGAGGAATGAATGAATGAATAGGTCTTTAATCGCTCAGGATGG
>NC_051159.1:84020176-84112853 GCF_013339745.2 Dermacentor silvarum
CCCAGATGGTCCAAATTTTCGGAGCCCCTCACTACGGCATGCCTCGTAATCAGAACTGGTTTTGGCACGTAAAACCCTATAATTTATTATTATTATTTAATGTCATTTGTATCTCATTCTGCTTTGGACACACAGAAAATTGACGTGCATTTGATTTGGCGGCATTTTAGAATCGGGCAAATATTGCGAAATTCATCAGTGATGTGCTCTGGTGTTTTTTCTGCATCTTGTTTAATTCGGCCCGCCGGATAATTCTATCAACTTCATTGATCCTGTCAAGGTCAAATTAACGTAAGTCAACTGTAGCATAGAACTACAGCTATAAAAAAATATACTGGAACTGCACTATCAGATCACTACAGGTATGGCAAGCCATTGTGTCTTCAAGTGACTTTTCTGTGTAGTCAGTCTCATTAACTTGCTGTCTATTTTCAGTTCCATACTGTCCTGTTCAAGGAATTCAAGAGCATCTTGGACGAGAGCAGAGCCACCATGAAAATGATTGAGCCACCCTTGTGGTGGTCTGTGCGACGTGCCTTAGACACGCGAATGAAGGTAAACCTGTTATATGCTCTTACAAGTGTTTTTTTTTAGCATCAGCTTCAACAAAATGTATTCAATACAGGAGAAAGGCTATGTTTCTACAGCTTAGTTTTAGCTTTATTATCCCTTTGAAGCTTCTCGATAATATATTCTACTCCTACAGTGACTCACTCATACGGGGAACTAGTCATTAGTACTTAGTTCAATATAACTTGGTCATTTCTTCTACCGTTTGCAAAAAATGTGGCCAGAATTGCACCAAACAGAAATGTCTAATTGTTACACTACTTAATCTACAGGCCTTTATTGCTAATTTAAGTTACTGTGAGGTCTTACGAATATACTAAGCCTTTGCAGAAAGCTTTCTAGCCATTTCATAGGTATGACAGGAGCTGATGAAAGTTTGCTTTCGATTATCGCAAGTTCAAAAGGGTAACAAGCAACAGCTGCTGCCAGGTAGACATTCGTGTTGGTAAGGTTCCATGGTGAAGTAGGGAAGCGCAATCAACACATACGAAGCCGAAGAAAAAGACAACACTCGTGTTGTCCTTTTCTTAGGCTTCGTACGTGTTGATTGTGCTCCCCTACTTCACCATGGAGCTGTCGTCAGCCACGCAGTAGCTTCAAAGCTTTTTTTGATCCTCCGAGGAGCTGGCAACTTGCAGTTTACTGTAAACGTACATTCAAATGTGGACAAGTTAAAAACGACTAGGATGTGTTGTTGCATTTCTAGGATTACCTAGCTGCATTTGTAACAGTGGTTCCAAAAATAAGGTCTCAAAATGTGCATTTAAGACTAATGTCATGCTTAGAAACCAGCTACAGAGCGATAACAAGCCATGCTTTTATGTACAGTTACTCGAAACTGTTTTTTTTTTTGGCCATGTTTTAAAGGGGTCCTGAACCACTTTTTATCAAATTCGAGAAATGCAAACTTAAAATAGACTATTCCATAAACACTATGCTGCAAAAAGTACTTCAATGTGTTCAGCAGAAGCGGAGGTATTGTCAATCAAACATTCCGCCCGCGGTGCTTCCACTCCTCCTTCAATGACTTGCACTGTGAAGGCTACAGCAGAGTGGGGCATGCCCACAGTGCGCAGTTCAAATTTGATTTTGGATGCTCACATAAATGCCACTACTTCAAATTTTGGCACCTACGATTCGCAAAACGTAGTTGTCCTCAGCGATCTGCAGTGCACTCAGTCACCGGACTTGTCACAACACCCCACGGCGGCCGCAGTATCTACGCTACATAGTAGACCACAACTACATGCAACTCTAGTGCATATGCGCAGTGTTTGCTTCGTGAACGACAAGACTTGAGCACGCTTTGTGTTCATATGCTCGAGTCAGACCGTGCTACTAGGTGCAGACCAGCTTTGTCCTTTACCAGCTTTACCGACGAATAGTGGCCGCACAAACTTGTGCATTTTGAAGCGCTATCAATAGCAAACGACGCAAAATCTGCCAAGGCATCTAACCAGGAGTGGCCAGGAGTGAGCGTGCGCTGGCAAGCGTGTGTGTGGTCTGACTTAAGTTTCACATGGTTCGAGGCTAGTTGAGTGTTCAATACTAGTCTACATTAGTGTGACCCAATGGCTACGACACCGATAAGCAGGGTGGCCAAAGTTTCATTCCAACGCGGGCGGCCATAGCCGAGCGTTAGCAGACGCGGCTTCTTCCGGAAGTATGTCATTATTATTGAAATTCGAAACCAGATTTTTACTTGCTTTAGCCTATTATTAAACTGCATCGGTAAATATGCACAGTAACAGTAGGAAGAAGTGCACTGATCCAAACACCCTTTATTGATGTCGGTCATTGGCCAATAGCAGCCGCATATGGGAATCTGCTATATTATGAAATAAAGCGTCCAGGAAAGAGTGAGGAGCAAGCTTCTGTTGAAAAAGTGTTTGAAAAAAAAATGGTACTTCGCACTCCGCTTGCAAGCTCCATGCGCCGTGCATGACTGCAAAATTTGGCTGAGATGTTCACAGCAGCGTATGCTACCCGCAAACTGTTTTTTCACAAAGCCCGAGAGGTGGTTCAGGAGCCCTTTAATTTATGCTGACAGTACCTTAGTGGCCCCTTTAGTGGCAGCATGACTCGGCGAAGCTTAGGGGACAGTGAATGCCTTGAACACGTCACCTCCCACCGAGAACTATTTTAGGCCTGCCCTAGCAAGATTTTCAAGCAATAGCCCTAATTCACAAGGCATACCATGACGGTATGCTTTCGAAGCATACCGTCATTGATCAATTTCTGTTCTTTTTCATGCACCAGTGAAAGTACTGCGTTTCGGTACATGGTTTCGATGTGTCAAATTTCAATATATGTGGTTATTTCAGCGAGCTGCTGATAAGTCGCTACAACAGCATGGGTCATGTTTTCAGCAGGTCACCCTCAGGGATATCAGTCTGCAATATCAGTTGGTGGAGGTTGCTGGCAAGCACTGTTGTCGCCAGCATTATTCTCACCTCACATAGTTGTGCTGTACATTAACGGCATCTACAGCAGAACCGCCTCAATCTTAAGAATGTCCACCATTGCATTGGGGCATCATATTGCACATTACAACATGCCAAAATGTCACTGAGAGCAGTCAACTGAGAACAGTTTGTTCCTATAGGTATCGCAACTGCAGCATTACAGTGATAGCTGTTACGACCCCTTCTCATTACTTGATATGACGATGTGGCTGGTATGCAACTGCTATCATGTCACAGTAAAAAAATTCACCGACGATTACGATACTCCCTAATGCAAAATTTGAGTGCAGCTGCGTAGGGATTTTCATTTCGCTATATATTGGCTGGTGCAGTTAATCTGTCTTATGCGACACGTTGTAAACGGAACGAAGTCTGGCGCGACTGCCTCGCTAATCAGGAGATCACGAGAGCCAGTGCGTGGGTAACACATGGGCGTGATTCACACCAGCCGTCACAGACACACCTCCACTTGTGCATCGCTTTGTTTCTGTATGCAGTGGAACCCCGTTGATACGTCGCGTTTTCGCGGTCCTGACCTAAATCCCATTGCCTTCCATGTACAGTGTAGACCACTTATAACGTAAGTCGCCGGAGTCGTGAATATCCGCACTATAAGCGGTACCGCACTATAACTAAAGCAACAATTTTCAAGGCCCGCACATATGCAAAACGTGCACCGAGCCGCCGCGAGTATGCGACAGTCGAGGAATGCGGCTAGAACGTTTGCATTCAATTTATAGTCGAATTTTGTTCATTCGAACCAAATCACGCCACGGCGCCTCCGACCGGCATTGCTCCGGCACCGCCATATAGTAAAGCTTAGGAGAGACCCCTCAATGTCGTGCACGAAAAAAAAGAAAGAAAAAAAAAACGCAGCGGAAATTTCACCCTCTTTGAAATGGTAAGGTCGCCGATTCTGCGTTGCGCCGGAACATGCGTGACCGTGCCGACATCTCAGCCACGCTACCGTAGCCACGCGTAGAAAATGGCAGTGAACCCTTCTTTCTCCTTTATGCGCTTCCTCTACTTTCTAGTCACGTGTTGACCTTGCACGCTGCGGCTACAGCGCAGAGGGAAGCAGCGGTGCTGTCCCAGGCCGGCCAACGAAACTGCCCACGCCGGTAGACGCCCGCTTCCCGATAACGGCAGAAAACAAAACTTCGTGGAGGTGGCGCCGGGCTGGCTGGAGTGGCGGCGGGCGCGCACGGTGACAGTCAAAAGTGAGGGAGCTATGAGGGAGGGCGAGAGGAGCCACCTAAGCGGCGGAGTTGCCGAGACAAAATCTGCTTCCCTGCCGCCCTCCTCCCTCACATTCCACGGTCTCCGTGTGCGCCCTTCGCTGTGCCGTGCCAGCGCCACCCGCTCGCTAAAGTTTCGTTTACTGCCGTTATCGTGAAGCAAGCGTTGGTGTTTTGTGGCCCTCGCTCGCTATGCGCGGTGATATTTCACAACTCGACTCGCACTCAAGATTCACTGGCTGTTCGTTCGCACCACGTGCCCTTCTCCTCCACTTCGTCTCTTCCTTCCTCGATCACTACTTGGGGCGCCCGTTTGAGGGGAGCATTCGCCGTCTCCGCTGACTTCCGTACTCCCAGGCAGCCGCACTGTAACTGGTATTTCGTTTCCCGCAACTGCACTATAAGCGATACGTGTATACATGGAGTGCTATGGGAAAATTAACGGGAGTCTGAAAAGACTACACTATATCCGGTCCTGCACTATAAGCGGTTACGTTATAAGTGGTCTATACTGTATTATGTTCCCCTTGATACGTCGCCAATCTGTAATGTTCCTGTATCTTACGTTGCCTTTGAACATGGCATTCACGTAAATTTAGCGGTGCAGCCAGCTTCTACGTTGCAGTAAGCGACCACGGTTTGCAGTAAGTAACTAAAGTTGCACAAGTCAGGTGCTGCACATGTGTCTAGAGCTGTTGGCTTCGCAGCTGACGTGAAGTGTATCAGTTAAAAGCCTACCGGGAACCATGCACACTGGGCCTGATCCACCGAGAGTAGCGTTGCATTTATTTTGGAGCTGGCAAGGGTCTTATATGCATAGCATAATCGCTGGTTCTCTTAAGTCAGCCTCGCCGCAATGGAGCAGTGTTATGCAGTGAAGCATACACAATATTGCAGTCAAGAGGGTTGAAAAGGGCCACTGTCGCGAAACATTGTACATGTCCCTTAATTATACATGTGTGCAAGCACCGTCCTCTGTCACAGTATAAGTGCTGAGACATCTAATAACTGTACTAGCAGCCATACAGAGCTGTTTCCGACATAGCTGTGGCAATTGGTGGCCTTCCTCACCGTTAAGTTTTCCCAGCTGTTACTTTTTTTTTCGCATTACCTTGCAAAAAGTATCAACGTGGTTCTACAGTATGGTATCAGTGGACGCGCTCGCCGCACGCCTTATCGATGGCATCATCGGTGAACAGATGACGCGCACTACCCTGGCGCCATCTCGTAGCGATCGTCATCGCAGAGCCCGTCTTGCACGGCACTGTGCTTTTCTCACGCTTTCGCCATACCCTCCTTCTCCGCTTTTCACCTCATGGTTCCGCTGCACCCTTTTCCTCCGTATTCCTCCTCGTGCGCTCTTTGCTATCGCCGTCTTTCATCCCCCATTGCGATCCGCGTGCGCCCTTTCACTCTTTGCTGTGCTCGTTCGCTCGGTTACATCGAGGGACGCCGATACTCAACGCAGGAACAGCCGCCTAAGAGCTGTGCTCTAAACAGTCAGCAGGTCAAAGAACAGTAGCAACAGCCATTCAAAAGTGTGTGCTGGAACATTTCAGTGGCTTTGCTACCAGGAGCCCAAGGTGGCTGTCCAGATAGCGCCATGCCGTTGTCGTCGGTTGTCATTAAGACAACTATCACTGTTTTGGGTGGCATCTGAAACTTTCCTCTCAACGGCCATCTTCAGTTTATTGTAAACGCATTTGTGTTGTTGTTTCTGCCGTGTTGCATAACAAAGCCTTTTGCTTCATGGGCAACAGGACTTGTTGGAGAGCATGGAGAATGTTTGGATGGGCTGCTGGAAAGGAATCTTTCATGGCAAGATTGTTGATGCTGACACGTACAAGGACCTGAGGAGCTCTGTAGTCCAGGTGGTTTCCAAGGCGGCCAAGCACAAGTTGGAGTGCTCCAACAGCCGGCTGCTTGAAGTGAGCTTACAGCCATTGTTGCTGTCTTTGCTTCTCCTGGTTTTAAGGCGCGAGTTTGTTTCCTGGCCATAGTCACTTATGTACTTAGATTTAGATGCACGTTAAAGAACCCCAGGTGGTCAAAATTAATCGGGAGTCCTCCACTACAATGTCTCTCGTAGCCGCAGGGTTACTTAAACCCAATGAATCAAGTGAATTCAATTGTTCTGGGTTGTTGCTTGTCTCTTGTGCTGGTAGCTGAGAAAATTCAAGAATCTGCAAACATCTGTGAGATAGTATATAAATTTACGAGGAAACTTATTAAACAGTTGTGACAGTGTGCGGAAGGACTAGTCTCAGGGAACTTAAACTGAGCAAACTGTTCCTTTTACTAACTCATGCCTACAAAAAGGTTGCAATTGGCAGTGACCAAAATGACATGCATCCTGTAAACAGACCTCTTAAGACCTCGGTGTTTGTTTGCCCCAAAAAATCCTGACAAGCCTTCCGTAGCCTCTGAAGATGGCAGTGTTCAACGATCTTGGATGCAGGGCTTCTGCAAGTGAAAGTAGCATCATGGTATATACTCGCTGTCGTAGCATAGAAGAAATAGTCTTAATAGTACAACCATAAACTGTTTATGCTTGTAAGCAATAGTCATTTGTAAAATTTTTGTTTGGTTCTAATTTAATTAAAACCAAAGTTGAGCACACATTTAAAGAAACTTTCAATGTAAGCCAGACTTACATTATCTAGGCTCCTAGAATAGGCTCCCCTCCTTTTCTTTTTCCAGCAATTCTTTGTCTGTGGAAGCAACATTCATTTCAAGTCTCATTTGGATTAAGCGGTTTTATTTCAAATGCACTGGAAACATACCATATTGACCGAAATCGGAGCTTGGTTTCAGATAACCAGAGTAACAAGCTACGAGAGTTTATGCTGTCACTATGTCACTGTTTACAAATTCCAATTTTGCGCAGGCTGTCATTGACTCAGCCGCAGACCTGACTGAATACCAGCTGTCCGTCGCAGTATGCCAGCTGTTTGGAATCCGCAGTTCACATGCTGCCCACAACGTCCTATGCAACCTCATCAAGTCGAAAGCGAGCCCAGACACTCCTCGGCACCCAGTTATACTCATCTTGGACAAGGCAAGGTTTATCACTGTCAACTAAATCCTGCTTTCTTACTGGTGGCTGAAGTTGCATCAGCTAATTTAGTATTCAGCTGAAGCTCATTGTAACATTGCGGAGTGAGAATACTATCATTAAATTGAATGCTCGTAAGCATACATGCTGATA
Source organism: Dermacentor silvarum (assembly GCF_013339745.2). Taxonomy (NCBI): domain Eukaryota; kingdom Metazoa; phylum Arthropoda; class Arachnida; order Ixodida; family Ixodidae; genus Dermacentor; species Dermacentor silvarum. The sequence goes on from NC_051159.1 coordinate 84,027,658, forward strand.
ATGGTGAAAATAGTTTGCATTTGGGCTTGCGCAAAATAAACTCAAGCATGACGCTTTTGATGGAGACATTTTCATAGCACGTAAACTGCTTGCCATAGCGATACATGGCACCTGAGCAATGCTAAATCGCACACCTTTTGCATGGTTGTTAATATGCTACCATGCAGCCGCTGTGACGACGCAGGATCTGTAATGGCTTTGTAGAAAAAGATCTCCAGTAACAATCGCACAAATTATTCTTCCACTCGCACTCATCTGTTAGGGCACAGTCGTGTTTATATTTGCATTAGGCCCTCTAAACTTTGCATTGTGTATTCCTGTACACGTTAACCTGGTCTGACGTGGCGTGTTATTGTTGTCCGGTGTGAATGTCTGTTTCATGCAAGAGACCCTTTTCATAATTTGCAAATGCGCTTGTCTGCACTGCACATTTGCCCAATTACGTAGCAGTCTTCATTTGAATGACGGGTGCCACTTAGTGCTAGTTGCACATTGTTTCATCACGAAAGTCACGTCAACATTTTCTATGTCGCAGTACAAGCAAACTGTGCTTTTTCATGCTGTTTGCAAAAATGACTATGCCACCATTACATGGGCAAACTGCCTCGCAAGGAAGCTAGCTTTACAATTATGAGGAGGGTCTAGTGGGCATGTCTCAGCTTGTTGTTGCGCACGTGGATACAATGTATGAGTGTGTACAAATGGACTGCCACTCAACCTCTTTGGCTGCATTGCAGGCTGTGCAAGCACTGCCCTGGGAGAGCACTCCAATCCTGCTCAAAAACTCTGTGAGCAGGGTGCCGTCCCTAAACTATCTGCGTGCCCAGCTTCTGCAATACCACTATATGGTTGAGAACGTTTACATGCAGCGCGTGGACACCACCAAGACCTACTTCATTCTGAACCCCACGAATGACATACCAAGGACGCAGGCCCAATTCGAGAGCATCTTTACTAGGCAAGTACTAGTTAAAGTATCCTTGAAAAGAAGTGTACAATCATTGCATTTTACCGTTACTAACATATGGGGCAGAAACTTCAGAAGATTGAGAAGTTAAGGACCATGCAACAAGTGAAAGAACAAAAAATGGTAGGCGTGACATTAAGAGGCAGAAAGAAGACAGCAGTGTGGACTAGACCAGATAGGGGTAGATTAGATCACTGCACGAGCTCGGGTTTACCCGAAAGCCCGAGCTCGTGCAGTGATCTAATCTAACCCTATCTGGTCTAGTCCACACTGCTGTCTTCTTTCTGCCTCTTAATGTCATGCCTACCATTTTTTGGTCCTTCACTTGTTGCACGGGCCGGGCCGGGTCGGGCCGGGTATAGGGCAGTTTTTTCACGGGCTCAGGCCGGGCTCAGGCACAGCATGGGCTTTTTGACCCGGGCTCAAGCCTGGCTCGGACTTTCTGGTAGTGTGCATGTAACCTGCAGCGAGTTATCCTCGCACGTCTCGACTCTGAAAAACCTGTTGCCCCGGCGCAGCTGGAAGCTAGCAGTGCTACTCCTGTGTACTTCCTTTTTCTTCCGTCGTTTTTTGCGGAAACCAAAGGATGCCATTGTATTCCTTACCTAAATCAATGTAATTACTGCTTCCAGCGCGGCGTAAGCACGTTCGCGACTTGCTGATTCTTCAAAGGCGAATTGGTAAAATGATGACTGGTAAGATAAGATAATTTGTCACGCGGCTGAAATATGGCACTGCATCCATCCATGATTGCATGCATGTTCTCAACCGGCCGCCTAGCAGCAGCGCATTACGCTGCACCTTGGAGGAACAAGAAGCTTTCATTTTCCATTTACTCCATCCATACGCTGTGCTCACGATCTGTCGTGGCTGCGCTTCGGCTAGAGTATATTAGAATACGGTTGAGTGGGACGAGCGGCTGGGGCGGCGCATGCTTTGCAGTGAGGCGCCTGACATGGAAAAATACTATGGCGGCTTAGCGATAGAAGTGGATTGGGCTGCATAAAAGTCGCGTCGTTGGAAACTGCTGGCGATACTGCTCAGCAGGGTCATTCGTACTACTTCGCACACTGGTATTTGCGTTCAGACCGCTCAAATGGTGTTCATAATTGCATATGACATCTATTTATGCCTTAAGAATAAATTCCTTTCATTCTCTTCTTTATTTTTTTTAATGCCACTCGGTGGTCTTTTCAGTCTCGGGCCGGTTTCGAGCCGGGCTTGGGCCAGGCTCGGGCCTAAGGTAATGGGGTGGCGGGCCAGGCCAGGCAAGTAACGTAGATTATTTCCGGGCCGGGCCCGAGTCACGCCATAAAAATTTTGGTTGGGCTCGGGCGGGCAGCCAGATGTAAAATCAGGCCCAGGCCGGGCCCGGACTGAAAAAATTGGCCTGTGCGGTGCTCTAGGGTAAATTATATTCTAGTTGACATTAAGAATAAATGGAGATGGGCAGGCCGTGTCATGCATTGGGCAGAGAATCCATGGTCTATTAGTGTCACAGAATGGGCGCCAAGCAAAGGAAAGCACAGTCGAGAATGGCAGAGAATTAGGTGATGTGATTATAAACTAAATTTGAAAATTTGCAGGCATAAGATTTGCAGACATAAGGTCAGAGGCAGTTGGCAAAATACAGGGGTAATTTGAGATTGATGGAAGAGGCCTTCATCCTGCAGTAGACCTTGGTTAGCTAATGATGACCGGTTTGTATTAAGGCAGTGAAATTCCAGCTCCAGCTCTTGGTTACTTTCTCTGGCATGAAATACAAACTGGGCTATGCATAACTAGTATTTAATAAAATGACTCTGCAGCTGCAACATCTGATAGATCATTGCCCAGTATTTTATATTGGCACTTTCTGCTCTCACTTGAATTGTAGTATTGTTATAAGGAGGAATGCCCCTTCCTGCATCAGCCTATATATTTTCATTAGAAACATTGTACTTCTAGGTTACACATCCACCATTCCTCTAACTCATCACACACTGTCCTCCAAAGCCTCAATTTTAATTGTTAATTGAATTTTATTAGTTAAATCTAAATTCCATTTGGGTTTTCTCACTGGAAAACCTCTTTTCATTTGTTTTACAATAAGTGCTAAGTCTGGTAAAACATTCGGTGGCATGTCTACCACCTTGCTATCTTTGTTATTTGGACTGTTTTTATTTCCCTCTGAAGTGTAAGACTAAGTATTCTGTTAGTGAGAGATTAGAGCAAGTGATACCATTTCCACTCACCTTATTATATGAGCTTTATTCCATGAAGCAAACATGCAGCTTTAGCCACATAGATTTGTTTGTCACGATTGGCAAGGTCCTGTGGGACCCTTACTTAAGCCATACACTGGATAGTTTTGGAGCCAGCAGTTGCTTTGCCTGAAACGTTGTCTGGCAGGAAAGTCAACAGATTTAGTTATGTAAAAGAAAGCCAAAAGATAGAAGACAATCCTGTTCTTTCTTTCATTTTTTATTTTTGCACGAATAAATACTTGGGCTCGAAAGAACAGTAACCAGTCTGCTTTAACAAAGTAAAGCTTGAAAATGAAGCTGTTTATCTCTTAGCAGTGTAGAGCTGCATTCATGCCACTTAAAATGCAACAAAAATTAGAATGAACTTAAAATTCAAATCCATTTTGTTAAATTGAGGGTCAGTGGGAAAACAGGTCAGAAGAAAATTTAATTATCCCCCTTTTATTTTTTTGACATCACATTAACGGGGCTCATGAAAACTGTAACATAAGTAGCGAGTGCATTTTTCGTGCTTTATTTTCGCTGTGATGAATCTAGTTCTCCTAATGCCTTATTTCTTTGTTTCTTCAGCTTGGGCTGGCAGGGAGTGACAGGCAAGCACCCTAGTAAGGAAGAATTTCAAGCAGCCCTCATTGGCAAGGATCTCATTGTGTAAGCATTTTTTTTTTCCTCACTTTTTGGCACTGTTTAGTCTTTAAGCTAAAGACGGGAATTCTCATCGCAATTGCTTCCTTTGAATGCTGCTACTGCAACCAGTTACCATGAATAACAATGCGCAATCCTGGGGGGTATTCTGTTCACCTATTAGACTGTCCAGCAGCAGTATTAGCAGCGACTGAAATGGAAAGTCTACTAGGTGGACTCTTACAGAATACTCCCCCCCCCCCCCCCCCCACTTGCAATGGGCAATAATATAACAGTATGATAGACCCTTTTCACAGAGCAGTTTGCTCTAGAGGAATGAAATGGCACTTTCGGTCGTACGCCGCATGGTGCCTTGGCGAAAGTGCACCAATACGAATTCATTACCTCGTCTGCCCTGCTACTGTGCGATCAGCTGCCACAAATGCAAATTGATTTTCGTTAATGCACTATTCTCCATTCATGCTGCAAAATCGTACAAAACATGATAAAAACATGATACAACACAGTACAGTTGACTTCATTTAATCTGATCAATTTTGTCGGCCCCGACAGGGTCGAATTATCTGGCGGATCGAATTAAACAAGATGCAAAAAAAATAGATAGCCCCTCCCCTGTCAAGGAAATGGGGGTAAGTGATGCGTGTGTGTTTCTTCAGTGTTCCTTGGAACGAATTGTAGTGACGAGTACCACATTGTGCTCGAACCATAACTGGTCGCCCGCACTGTAGCTGGCTCTGAAGTTCTGGTTGAGAAACTAGCGTTGAAACCTGGCCGTCGCACCGGGGCAGTTGGTGCTAGCATTGCCGAGGTGTGCACCGACGTTGTTGTGTTCCTGGAGGGCAAGACAACGCTGACATTTGGCCTCAACTCGGGGTCTGTGGCTGTTCGCTGACGTTGGGCCTCAACATCGTGCTTCCGCAACTTGGGGTCCGCGGCTCTTCGCTGACGTTTTGCCTGGGCTTCGGAAGCCCTCATGCTAGAATCGGCACATCGGTGACTAGCCCTTTCCAGAGCTGCGTTCACGACGCCATTGCTCAAATGCAACCTGCTCCTCGGCTGAACGCACCACGCGCGTGGCCTTCCTATTCGGTCGACGCAACTGATCTGAGGCGAAGGAAGCCCGGCAGAGCGCACGCCAACCCCTTTTCCTTCCCTTTCCCTCTCCGCGGCATACTAAACGACCCTGATTGGCCGTGTGCATCACGTGATCAGGCGTCAGCGCAGCTTTCCCTGCACCTGCTTTCTTTTTTTCCTTCCTTCCTTCCTTCTTTCTTTCTTGTCCCTGGCTCATACCCGCATATGCAATATGGGTATGCGCGAGTTTTTGTGTGACTACAACGCCACCGAAACTTGTGAGTCAATACAAGCTTCGCTTGAAAAAATGCCAAAACATACCACCGATTCATTTGGCAGTATTTGCCCTATCTGACACACCCCCGAATCATACACGCGTTCATTTTCTGTGTCCAAAGTAGAAAACTAACGTAGGAATGACATTATAAAGCTCCCAAACGAAGTAGAAATCTAATGTGCACCCAATTTTTTTAGCAAGAAAAATTGTATTACGGCTGAGCAGACTTTAGGAAACAGGCTGCCACTGTGCAACATCCATGTTATTGGTAAAGCTTATGAAAGCTGCAAAGCTGGTTTTGGTTTCGTGTCGCCGGTACCCAAGGGATCGCCATGAAAAGGGTCTGTATACAGTCAAACCCTACAATAACGAAAGCAAGAGACAACGGAATTCAAGCCTAAACAAAATATTTTCGTATGTCCGGTGAATGGCCATAGGATTCAATTTATTTATCTCTCGACAAGGAAACTTCACTAAACTGAAATCCTGCATCAACGAAACCTGCTCCCAAGCGGTACACCCCAAAATTATCTACCCGTGTATTGCCAACAGAGCACAATGAATGATAGATAGATAGATAAACTTTAATCCAAAGATAGTTTTGTCTTGCCCCAATGGGGCATCGCTAATGGTCGGGGCCCCTAGTCCAGGGCTCCGCTGGCTCTTGCCATCTTCTCTGCTCTTTGGATCAGCTTGAGCTGGTCGTCGAGGGCCGAGCTGGACAGCAGTGCCTCCCATTGCTCCCTCGTGGTGTTCGTGTCATGGTGTTCTATGTTGTGTAGCGTGCACTCCCACGTAATGTGGTATAGGGTTGGTGTGGCCCCACACCACAGGCATTCGTCCCTGTAGGCTGTGGGGTGCATGCGATGTAATATGTGTAGGTTCGTGTAAGTGCCTGTCTGGAGCCTACGCCAGGCAGCGGCATCCTTCGTCTTTAGTATTCAATGGGGTGAGGGATATCGCAAGCGACTCCCTCTGTGGTAGTTCAGGATTGCTGAATACTCGGGGTCAACTGGGTCAGGGTCATCTGCAGTCGGCGTGATGAGTGCTCAGTTATGTGCAAATTCTCGAGCTGCTCTGTCGGCATACAGGTTACCCGTGATGGCAGCGTGACCCGGTATCCAAATGATGCTTATGATGGTGTTGTAGTCAGTGTCCTCCTTGGGTATTTGGGCTAGGACTTGTGCCGCAGGTCTTGCGATTCTTCCCTGTAGGAAGTTGCGGCAGGCCTGCTGGGAGTCCGTGAGGATCGTCAGTGGTTTGCTTGCGTGCTGGCCTTCGCGGATGGCTAATGCGATGGCCAGCTCTTCTGCTTCCGTGATCGTGCAGGGGCGGGTCGATGCACTGGAGGTGACGTGGCCTCGGCGGTCGCAGACCACTGCCACTACGCCCTTTTTCTTCGTTCCGTACATAGCAGCATCCGTAAAACGGGCCGTGGTATCGAACCTGAATGTTTTCTCTATGTATTGGGCCCTCGCTTTCCTCCTTCTGGAGTGTAGGTTAGGGTCCATGTTGCGTGGTATTGGGGCAATGTGATACCTGTCCTGGACGTAAGTGCATTTGATCATTCATTGTGAATCATCACAATGAATGATCAAATGCACTTCCTGCCCACTTAATCTGTGTAAAATACTATCACAATGCTTCGGAAGTGATCGTGTAAGCCGGAAACAAGTCATGGCAGCCATCTTGTATGTTGTCACCCGTTTCAAATGGCATGGTTACATCAGTCTCCTGACATGTGACGAGGGTTCTTGCATACCTAGCACAGTGCATAATCTGCAGCTCGGCGAACAAAGTGCAGCAAGAAGAAATCCACATTCCACAGAAACCTACATGAATTTGAGGCGACGGCCACAGGCGGAGTAGCCAGGCCTCCGGCCGTGATAAGTGATCATCCGCCAATCCGCGTCTCCTGCTTCAAGAATGTTGGTTTCGGTACCACCCAACAGGCATCAAGTGCTGGTTCGGCATCGCCGGACAAATTTGTATGAAGGGGCCATTTTCTCAGTTAATCGCTTTTAGGCATACAAGATACGATCACGTTTGCGTTTGGCACTGGGCGTATTGGAATCTACAGGCAACAGCGTGCACTGGAGGAACACTGCTGCTTGTGTGGAACACTGTTGCACCGGATCAGGTGCCGAGTTATGCGAAATCGCGCAAAGGTGATCGTGGTCTACGAAATTCTCGCGAAAGCACATTTTTTTTCACTTTACTCACCGATTTCGTTATTGCGGGGTTCAGCTATCGGGGTTCAGCTATCTGCTCAGTTGACTTGACAGACTGAGTCTGTCAAGTCAACTGAGCAGTGTTCTATATTGCATTGTCCTCTGCTTTGAATGTAAGAAATGCCATTGTTAATCACACAGTATGCTGTGCTACTGTATGATTAGCTATGACATGAACTTAAAAGCAGAGGCATATTAAAGCTGGAATTTGGATTCCTGCATCCACAGTTTCTCATTACATTGGTATAGTTTGAAATGGTATGACGCAAGGGGCTTTCTCAGACCTATGCAATTTTTGGGGGGCAATATGCATTATGTGTATTAGTATATTTCTCCAGGACACGTTGCTAAGCTAGTTGGTACATGATAGCAAAGAAGTAGATATTTGCGCGAACCGGATAAACACAAAAGGAACATGCACTTAGGCAGGACGTCCTGACATATTCAGCGCCCATCCTGTCTATGTGTACAGTTAACATCCGAAAAATCGGGCATTCCAATAAAACTAATGCATGCCTTTAACTGTTCTCAAGGGCTCAAATCACAATAGCTTTAAAGGCCTGCCAGTACAATTATTGGGCAATCTCGGTGGTCGTATTGGGACAGGAGATGTTAGGCGCACGGGTGTATAATTAAGGAACACTTAATGTCCCGCGACAGTGGCCCCTTAGCACAATTGGTATACTTCACCGCAATACACAGTGTGTGCTTGACTGCATAACCCTGCTGTATTGCGGCGAAGCCGACTTTTTGGAACCGGCATTATGCAACGCCAAGTCCTTGCTCTGCTCTGCGCGCTTGGATGCCATCGGCAAGAATGATGAAGCCGTAGTCACCGCTATTGCCAACAGTAGCGAATCCTCTAGATGAAAAACACGGCACCAAACGGCAGGAAGCTTGATAGCGAACATTGAAACAGCTAGGGCTAACATGCTTTAGCTAGGACTATCAAAAATCTGTTTGAATAAAAGAGTGGGTTATTTGTTATAGAATGTCCAGATCTTGCAAAAACATTTATAAACACGTCTTTGCATGTACCCTCGTCTGCTGTTATTTTTACTTCCGTATGATAAGAAGGGTTAGGATATTTTTCCAGTGTTGTCAAAAGTTTTTGGGGGAAAAACTTTTCGCATGTGTGTTTCTTTTTTTTTTTTTTCCACGGCTTCAAAATTTCGGGTAATTTTACATCACTAAATCCTTGTACATTCGTTCTATGGAGTATGTGGCAGTGTCGCGAAGGCATCAGAATTCTAAGGCACATTCAAAAATTCTGGTAGCCGAAAAATCTGTCATTGTCTGTATATTACTTTTGCGGTCATCTCGTTCACACAAAATATCTACGTAGGTATTTACTATTTTTCCGAGTGTGGTGTACATGTCTGGGGCACTTCAAGTGAGTACAGTGGAATCTCATTGATACAATCTTCTGAGAGACTGGAAAATAAATTGTATCATCCGAAAATCATATCCAACCAAATCGTATTATCGGGAAAAGAAAAATGTATCATCCCGGAAAAGCGTATTACACAGAATCGTCTCAATGAGGTTCCACTGCATCTGGTATACTGTGCCTTCCCTGCATTACAGAGCTTTATTCCTGTGCTTGCTGTTTGCTTTCACTGTGGCTTTGCAAACGTTTCATTGCCTATGCCACTGCCTCCATTGCAGCTACTGTGGCCACGGATCAGGGCGTGAGTACCTCGTGAATGATGTCATAGAGCAGATGCGCTGCCGTGCCTGCCCCATGTTGATGGGCTGTGGCAGTGGTCGTCTGAAAGTGTTTGGACAACAGATCGAGCCCTTTGGAGTGGTCCTCCAGTACTGGATCGGAGGCAGGTTAGTAAAAGCTCGCACAAAATGAGTTACATTGTTGCTCTTGGCATACACTGAAAGACCTTTTGAGCATGGTAAATGTGTTTGGTTGCTAGATAATGCCCTCATGAACTCCCATGCCAGATGTTGTGCCTTTACATCCAGCACAAAGTCTGTCGTTTTATGCAAAAACCTGCCTGCTCTTTCTTATAGCTACTTTATATCTCCTCCATCTTTTGCGCTTGTTGTGGCATACTGATAACCATGATGGTTATCGACCATATAAATTCTTTAGGCACCACAGCTAAGGCAGTGATGCCATCTTGTGTTTGAGGAAAATACCACACCTGCCGCGGTACCCCAGCGGCTATGGTATTGCACTGCTGAGCTCGAAGTCTGTCTTGATCACAGCCACGGCAGCCATAGATGTGAGTGAAATGTAAAAACTCGTGTACTTAAATTTCAGTACGTGTTAAAGAACCTCGGGTGGTCAAAATTAATCGGGAGTCCCCCACCACGGCGTGCCTCATAATCAGATCATAGTTTTGGCACATAAAACCATAGCATTTAATTTAAAATTAAATTTTTAGGACAATATCATTGCACCAATGCCCCTCGTATGGGGTAAGTTTCATCAGTAAGAATCATCATACTTACTGGTGCAGCAGACTGATCTCTGAGCTCATGGCATTATGAAAGCTCAGTATAACAGTGGGTAAAGCAACATGTGTATTGCTGCACACACAGACACTGTGGCAAAAGGCCATAGAATTGTTGCAGGAGTGGCATTTGAGTGCCAGTAGCTCCACTCACATGAGGCGCATTAAGAAAAACTCTTCAGGAAAATATTTGCGAGGTGAAGCCTGTGCCATGGACAAGCTGGGTTTGTCCACGTTTCTGGTAGAAATAGCCAAGGCTAAGCTCGTTTACAGTACTTTTTATTTTCTAGGTATGCCATGAACAAGGTAGTTTCATCTCGGTGCTTTGTTGTGCTTCTGGGATATGGCAGCACAAGCAGGAGTGAGTTTATTGTGGTGGCGGAAGTAAAACATGTTGGCAAGTGGAGTTTCAAATAATTTGGCCATTTTTGGTCAGGACTTGGAATAATAGTGTAGCACAGTAGAGATCACATGCACAATTTTCACAATAGGTGTTGTGGGGCTTCTTTACGAACAGCACAGCAGATATGGAGAGAGAATATGCCTTTCGGCGTAGCAGTAATGGTGCCTATGAACATCATATATTCAAACGTACACAATTTTAAAGTAATTTAATGTCGCTTACTTCAGAGCATATACCTCAATGGGAAACTTGAAGCCAGTCACTGCTGAAGGCATGTCCACACGGCAGCAATCCTGACAACCACCAGTTTCAAAATATTTATGTCCAAAATCTGCCATAAAATGAACAGATTTTACTTGGAAACCTTGCACATTGCGAGGCAGAAATACCGAAGTTGAACGCCACAGCAGTTTACCACAACTTTGTGGATGGATATCTTTGTGACCATGCTCTATGGTGTGGACTGGCTTCACCACTGCCTGCACAAATACTAACATGAGTAAAAGGAGAGCCTATATGTCAAGGTAACAAACCTTCCTAAAAGTTGTTTGTCCCTACTTATCCTACAACTTTCTGCGAAATATAGGCTACAAAAACCGCACAGCCACAGCAAGAAGTTTATTTTTATTTTCCCCATCACTTCTAAATGGTGTACATGCTTTGGTGTACTGTATCTCGCTTAGTTTTTAGAGAAACTGTTTAATATTTCAACTGGTATGTGTTTGAGCAAAGTAAAGAACTAAAGCAATAAAACCATTCGAGGTCAAGTCTTTCTTGCCAGTTAAAGGATTAAAGAGCCCGAAGTGGCTGAAATTGCCCAATCTGGAGCTGTCCACTACAGTGTCTCTTGTAGTGCTAGTGCTTATTATTTTGTACATTAACCCTGTAGTAGTGCCCAAACACAGTTCCACATCAAGGAATATTGGAGCAACTTGTTTTACCTTCATTTCTGGCGTACATTTGTGCAAGAAACAATGAAATGCTATTCGAGTTATAACTTCATTACTGCAGTAATTAGTTTATGGATTGCTGAACAATCCACAACTGAAAGCACGTAGCCAATATAGTAGCATTGTAAGTACAGTGGAATATCGATGATGCGAATCTCACGGGGTCACGAAAAATATTCGTATTATCCGAATTTCGTATCATCGAAACACAACTAAAACTAGCTAAATTCATCAGATCGCGCAAATCGCAAAAAAAATTGATTTTTGAAAACCACGCTTTTCGGTATCTGCAACGCCTAATCTACGCTGTATCAAAATGGTTTGGCTGAAAACGCACTAAAAGTGGCCAAAAAAAATGAATTCATCAGTGCGCAGGGCGAGAAAACAGCTTTAAATCACGCAAAATCACCGCAGTTCAGTAAGACATATCTCGTATTTCCCCCCACCGAGCGCTGCCATCTTGGTATCGTTCGAAAGCTCAAGGTTTCGCCGTTCCGCTTCTTAATTCGTCCGTCGTCGCCATCTTGTAACAAATGCACAAACACAAAAGAAGCGCGGGTCTGCGATAGGTAGTCACACGGGCTCTCCGATGAAAGCGGGCCTCCGATTAGCTGCTGTGCTGAAAGGCGTCTCTCCATTGGTTGCTGCTGTGGCAGGGGCAAGATGGCAACCGCAGTTGTCTGCTTCGTAAACCACACCGGCGTCTTCACTTGACATGCAGAATTCGGACTACTGAGAGCTTCCAGGTTAGTGATGGATCATCGCTCGTTGGAGAAGAAATTTTGGACGAAGCACGCCTTTGGAATATGGAAGCACAAGCCTCCTACGTCAAGTAAAATATGGCTATTAGTGGGAGAAGCGGAGGAGCACCCTGACTGAACGTGCCGCGCCACCTTGCACCGTGGATTACGTGCCTGCGTTATCTTGCACCGTGTGACTCCAGCAGCGAAACCGACAATCGCCCTGTGCCATCGGCACTGATAACGCAGTCGACGGAAGACGCACCAACGGAGGCTCCCGCACCTCGGCGTACAGTCGCGCGAATCAGCCGAGATCGTATCTCGGTAGACATAACTCGCTGCGACTAGGCAAAATGGCGCAAACACAAAGAACGCGGCCTGAAGCATGGCAGCCACTCCATCCGATGGGCCGCCGAAAAGGAGAAAAAGCACAAAAGCAACAAAAGTGCCGGCGCTTCAAACTCTTCGCGCCCAGTCGCAGCATCCACGCTGTCCGGTGCCGCCTCCACGCGTCCGCACCAAAAGAGAAAGGAAGAAAGCGAATGACTGCGCGCTGTTCTCTTTCGCGGCCGTCGGTGGGGAGACGTTTGCTCGTATCAACCGACGCGGGTCGAAAATCGATTCGTAACAACCGTTCTCTAGCACGTTACAAAGTAATGGGGCTCGGCTGGGACCACGAGAAAATTCGTATCATCCGGAAATTCGTATTAGCCGTGATCGTATTATCAAGATTCCACTGTACTTACAGCACGAGCAGACTCAGACGGAGCAAGGAATGAGACAGCGCAGAAATGGGCAACTTGCTCGATCTTAGTCTGCTCACGCTGTGTCTATACTTGCAGTGTCACACCAACTAGGCAAAAAAAAAAAAGTGCTAGCTATATAGTAGCATTTTTTATATTCTGGAGAGAGTGAAGTTTCCCGTGCCTAAATCAGAATGTTGAGGTATCAAAACAGCGTAGCTTGTATAAGTGAGGAATTACAGCTAGGCTAAGCCCCGTCAGTTAGTCAATCTTCTAATGGTGCACGGATGGTGTCCTGCGCAATGATCGCTAAAGAACACCGATGCATTAACAGCCTTGTGCCCTGCTATCTTTTGACGCATCTTTTGTCACTGACCTTCCAGCCCCTCCGTGGTGGCCAACCTCTGGGACGTCACTGACAAAGACATAGACAGATTCACCGAGACTTTTCTCAGGCATTGGGTTCCCGAGATGGGCTCTGACACCCACATCTCGGACATCACCACAGCCGTCCAGCTCAGCAGGAAGAGCTGCAAACTGCAGTACCTCGTCGGCGCCGCTCCTGTTGTTTATGGACTGCCTGTACAGAGCAAGAACGTTCAGTGATTCTAGTGCATCTTCCTTGCAAAATAGTGTGCTGTGTGTGTGTACAGTTCTAGAAGAATGCAAGACGTTTGTGTAAATACCACAGTCCCTTAATACTATTAAGGACCCAGAAAGTACCATGACAGTGGGCTTTCTGTATCATTGCTCTATCAACCTCTTGCTCTTGTGAGTCAACACAATGGATGCATTGCCTCATGTAGCGCCTCGGCTAGCATATGATCCAGTCGATAGCCATTTCCATACCTTTACTTTCCCCCGTGAAAGGAGGAGCAAGACATGTTGACAAATAAAAATCGTACAGTCGCTACACGCTGTGAATGTAGCAGTATTACTTTGCTGGATGTCAATAATCAAGTGAATGAAACTGGCCCGAACTCGATGCATTTTTAAGTGTGAAAATAAAGGATGTGTGAAATAGTACCGGGTGGGGGTTTTTAGGTTGGCCAAACTAACTTTTACATGCAGTTCAGAAATTCATTTTCCACAGGTGGTACATTTTTATAGGCTTAATTTAGTGATATGCAAAAGTTGAAATTGCATTGTAAATAGTGTTGTAGCAGTTCTTGTGCACTTTGGTTCTTCCTATTGTCATAGAAAACACATATTTGCCTAATGTGTGTATTAAATGCTCTGCCACTTATGCTAAATTTCCCACAGGACTGTAAATTTCATTGATCAAGATAGATTATTCTGAGCGGCACAAGTTCAAAAGAACATAAAATGCCGCTGTCATATTTATTCTGTTATTATAGCTCGTGGTTCTCTGGTATGTGAAATGTGTCGGACATTCCGATAAAACTAATGCATGCCTTTAACTGTTCTCAATGGCTCAAATCACAATAGCTTTAAAGGCCTGCCAGTACAATTATGCATCCATCTATCCTATCAAGCATCCATTCACATCAAGCATCCATTGAACAAAAAGTACCAAACCTGGTTACTTTACATTTTTAGCTCTGACAAATTTTGTTGTACTACACATGCATATAAGGAAATGCAAGTTCATTTTTAAAATGGTGTTGTGTTCTTTTTTTCCAAGTTAAGTGTTAATATTCTCGAAACGAATACACATTAAATATTATGAACTACACACTTGTAAACATAGCATGCATAAATTTTTGTCTGCAGCTTCAATATACATTCCAGCATAAATAAAGGCACAAAAGCTCCATTTCTTGAGGCCATGTAACTGCATATGAGAAGTCAAGCTGCATGCAAAGAAAAGTGCCATTTCTGACCAGTAGATACAGTTAAACTTTGATACAGCAAACATGGATATGACTTATCTGACGTGACGAAGTAAATCAATTTTTTTTTTCTGTCAATGACAGCATGTATGATCATAACGAGTACAGTAGAACCTCGTCGATACGATCCCGTTACGTACGGTTGCCCAGCGTTCGCGATCGCGAATGCAAAAAATGACCGAATTGAGTGACGTTATATTTTTTTACCGGTTCATACGGTTCCGGGAAACACGATCTTTTGGTACCATCGTTCAGTGCATCGCCAAAATGCGGTCGTATGGTACGTTTTCCGGCCGCTAGATCCCATGTAAACAAGAAAAGGCACGCGCGATTGAGACTAGTCGCTCGTCGCATCACCTTCACCGCAATACTCGCCCACCCGTCTCAATGCGAAAACGGCAGCGCGCACCCAGTTTCTTATCCCGGTACCAGCAAATCTCCTTCCAGGTCGTCGCGCGTGCCGCATTCACGGCCATCGCCGCCAACTTCATTGTGACAAGCATCCTTACTAATCTGTTTTACAGCGCATGGAGCGTACTGCACGCTTTTAGGAGATAACCCAAACACACCGCCATTCCCTG
Organism: Dermacentor silvarum; assembly: GCF_013339745.2. NCBI lineage: Eukaryota > Metazoa > Arthropoda > Arachnida > Ixodida > Ixodidae > Dermacentor > Dermacentor silvarum. The sequence continues at coordinate 84,042,839 of NC_051159.1, forward strand.
ATGCCGGTACCGCGATTGAGTGTCACGTTTTGCCCCGGTGGTATCTGGCATCGCCTGCCAGCTCGATTTCGTTGCGGATTCCTGTTGCGTTGTTTTAAAACATTACGCAATAGGAAAACAACAAAACGCGTCTTCGGCCGCCCGGGCCCCACAAGCTAATTGCCAATTGTCTCAACATGTTGGGTTTCAAAATGGGCATCACGAGTTTAAATAAATTCATTGTTCCCTCTCGTACGAACAATGCAGGTACTCCTAAAGAGTAGGCAGAGGTGTTGTGCACCTCTCCATACCCCACTCTATATTCAAGAGCACTGTATCCTCTTGGTGGCAGTTGCCAGCCTGCTCCATCCCCATTAAGGGGGGACGCGGCTTTCGCATCGCGAAAAATGGCAAAAAAATCGATTTTTTGAAAATCACATTTTCAGTTTCTGTAACTCTTATTCTATCTGATTCCGAAATATCATCACTGAAAACCAAGTAGAAGTGCTCTAAAAAAATTGTTATATCAGCCAAGGTGCCGAAAAATTGCGCGGAAATCGCGAAAAAACGGCGTTTTTCAAGTCACGATATCTCCGGAACGGCGCAGCCGAGCGCCGCCATCTTGGTCTCGTTGGAAAGCGCATTTCTCCGTCTTCAAATCTGCCGCTTCAGCTATCTCCTCCATACAGAAACAAGCACACAAAAAGCAAATGATTGAAGGTCGTGCCGGAGCCACCGATTGGCCGCGCCCGCCACGTGACTCCAGCGCGGTTCGCCATTGGTCCGGTGCTCGCTCCGTGATGGCGTCGTCTGCTCCGCTTGTTGCGGTCTCCTCGCGAGCTCCGGACAGTTTCCATAATCTCGACGAGTGTTAAAGCGGGCGCTACGCGGACATCGCAGTAGCGTGGCCGATTCCGCTTTTTGTGGACGTCTCAGACCCGCGGCTAAGCATTCCGAGCATCGGTGACGCGGACTTCGCGACCGAGCTTCGGGCACGGAATGCTCGGACACGCGGCTAAGCCTTTCGCGCGTAGGCGTCTCCGACTCGGCGATGAAGCACATCGCGCGCGGACTTCTCGGATCCTTGCCTAAGCATTTCGCGCGTCGGCACCTCGGACTGTGTGACTAAGCTAATCGAGCATCGACTCGTCGAGCCCGCGGCTAGGCATTTCGCGCGTCGGCACATCGCTCATCGAGTGTCGACTCCTCGGACCCGCGGCTACGCACTTCGCGCGTCGACTCCTCGAGCGTCGACTCCTCGAGCCCGCGGCTAGGCAATTCGCGTGTCGGCACATCGCTCATCGAGTGTCGACACCTCGAGCGTCTATTCCTCGGACTCGCGGCTAGGCATTTCGCGCGTCGGCACCTCGGACTGCGCGATTGAGCTTACCGAGCGTTTGGACCCGCGACCAGGCATTTCGCGCATCGGCACCTCGGACTGCGCGACTAAGCTCGTCGAGCGTCTTTTCCGCGGACCCGCGACGACGCATTTCGCACATCGGCACCTCGGACCCGCGACTTGGCACATCGCGCGCCGACTCTATTATCGTAATGCCACGATATCTCGTAACAATACCTATCATACCACCCCTTTAATTCATAAAGAGAACCTCGTCATGAGCTCTATTCACTAGGCCACTTGGGCTGGCACAGACACCTGGCTGCAGAAGTGAGGCATGATACAAAAGTACAGGCTGGAAAGCACCTAGCAGCTGCATTGCTGCCTATCTATCAGTGGCTCTCCTAACCTCCATAGCCATTGGCAATGGAAGATGATTCAGAAGCCTGCTGAGAGCCTTCATTCAGTAACATGGTCGATTCTACCAAAAGAAAACAATGCCTCACTGACTGCACTAGAGGCTGCTATCAATGAGGCAGTCTGCAGATACAACACTAGAACTACTGTATATTTATGCCCACATAGTTCTGCACCTCACTTGGTTTGAAACCCAGGCACCATGCTCTTTGTAGAGCAGCAGTAAAGAATGCCATACAAACATGAAAAAGGCAGAACGAAGGCTCAGCAGACCAGAGGCCACATGTCCAAGAAGCCCCACGTCACAAAACACATCAAAGATTACAACTTTGGTGCGTTTTAGAGAACTGAAGAGAAGGTGCAACTTTGAGAGCCGTTTTCTCAAAACTGTTTTTTCGCCTTTCTGCTCAGTTTCTGGAGCTGATTTCTTCGTTACCGTTTAGCCAATTTTGATTCTGTTTTTTTTTTTTTTTTTTTTTTTTGTCACGTTCCTTGGACTACAGTGCAGGTCGAGACAGTCTCGCATTTTTATCTTGACGTTTTATAAATTTATGGCATGGCTATTCGTTCACCCCGAAAGTGTGCTTGGTGCGAAGGTAACTTGAAAAATGACTATCTAAAAAATTTGTGTTGCGAAAAAAAAAAGTAGGACTGTCACGACCTTCAGCACGCATTGAGCTATGCAGTCAATACTCAACGAGCCTTCCATCATGTTTTTTAAGCTCCCTAGGCCCTCCAGAAAGTTCAAGAGAGAAAAATTCTGCTCAATAAAATGTTCTCAAGGTATCACTCTGAAACTTTTATGGAAGTATCAGGGAGACATTCTAAACATTTGTGCCAATTTTCATCAAAATCCATGAAGAAATCAGGAAGTTGATTTTCAAAGCCACGTCCCCCCTTAACTGCGAAGCACTTTAGGGGCCCGGGCTGTCGGCATCCGTCGTGATCATGCTCGCAAAGTGCTCACAACAGGGTCAAAACAAGTGCAGAATTGATAAAAACCAGTTCAAAATAAACTAACATGATCCAGAATAGTTTAAAAGACAGGAATAATCAAGCGTTAAGTGCATTAATGAGAATAAACTCGTTAAAATCTGTTCCAAAACGCCAGACTGGTACGCAGCGCAAGAGCGGCGCAAAACGCAGCGCAAGAGCGGGCGCCAGCACCCCATAAGCGCTAAAGCGCATTTAACAAGCACTCGATTGCTCCTCTGTCCAGTGCTACTCCAGCACCGGCGCATCATTGCGTTGCACTTCCCCAACAACAGGTTTCACGTTAGTGGAGCTGCGTTAGCGCTGGTTTAATTTGAACTACACAACCGCAGGATTTGAGCAGAATTGGAACTACGTTAATTGCATTGGATTTGAGATGGATTGGAACTGCATTTGAGCTACATTCTGAAACTGCTCGGAGTTGCCACAAATCGCCTAAACCGCAACCGAATAAGCCATCGGGTTTTTTCCCTCTCTATATACTGTATATGTACGTCATGTCGAATGATATAATACTGCCACACCTTGGGGCAGTTGAGGTTACTAAATCTTAAATGAAATTCGGTTAGCCAAATAATTAACACCTGGCAGAAAATAGCGACCCTGTAAGAAAAAAAGAATGTCGCAGTTTCACCCGAAAGGCGAAGCATCAATTGCGATAGCAAATTAGTAGAGAGCTATACGGAGTAATGATAGTAGTTTTATCAACTGTATAAACTTGGACATGCAGCAGCACCAGCAATGCGCAGAACTGTTGTCGACGCCGTCATCGTTTTATCCGCGTTCGCACCGAACGCGCGTGGCGTTGGTGACTGTTGCCGGTGCCTCTGGGGGCGGCTCGGGGGTTTTCAACGAGATCAGAACGGGACACTCGTCAAGCAGCGTCGGAAGTCTTTACCATCTTCTCGCATCGCAATGTTTTATATATATATATAAGTACGCATTTGGTGCCGCAACTAAACGTCGCCTCCCCTCCCTCCTGTCCCGCCACAGCCTTCCGCGCGACGGAAGAAGTCGCGTTTGCTCTCCGCCGTGCGTTCACTCCCGTGAAAGCGCGCGTCCCTCACGCATACGGCGTGCGGCGACGATTTCATCGCCGTTGGACTCTATTCGGAACCTCACGGCGACGCCGACGGTACAAATCCACTTGGAGTGTCAATATAATTAAATTGCTATCGCAATGAAATATGTTGATCAGCTGCTTACTACTAGAATACTAGAATGTCGATCGGTCCACCGTGTTCTTGGTTTCGCTACGCAGTGCCGTCGTTTTGAGTGACGGGTGCGAAGGAATAGTTACTAGACGCGCGCAGCAGTCTGCATGAGTGCGGCGCCTCTGGGCATTTTCGATCGTGCTTAAATAGATGCAGACCAAAAGCTGCTACCATCCTTATGTCAAGCCAGTGATCAAACATGCGTGACTTCAGACCTAAAATTTTCATTAACGTATGTGCGCCAATCGGACTTAAAAATTTTGATGCACAGCTGAAACCGCTCGTTGTGGGTGCGAAATCTTGTCAGATTGAAAACGTGCTACAGCCACAGCTAGTACAGTTAGGCTACTGATAACTCTGCTTCCATCGCTAATGCTACGGCATTGGTAGCGCAGCAGTGTGGCGCAATGCAAAACCGAAGCCGAACGCGACCGCACCATAGAGAAAGAAAAAAAAAAAAAAGTCTCTATGACCGCACCATGAAGTAACGGTACTGTGCATGGTAACGGTACCAGTCATGTGCCGGTGCGGCCGGTGGTAAGGGGTACCGACCCCTTTAACGACTACCATTCACTTCAAATCGGGCTGTATTCATCCGCGTTGAATGCCCAGCAGTAGCTTATGGTAGCGGCTTATAACTCGTAGCGTTTCGTACACATTTTTTACTCTTTTTTGACAGAGAAAGCAACTAAATGCGACTTCATAGCGGCATAAAAATTTTAGTCGAGAGTATTACTCGCGCGTATATGCGTGATGACAGCGCGGAAGTGTTTGGGCACTTATGGGTGTGCGCAGTCCGGTACTCTCCGGCAAGTGTACGCCGTAAATGGCGAAGCGGTGTTTACGTGTGCCGTGCCGATGTAGAAGACGTTTCGCGGTGGGACCGTGTTGTCAAGGCAATGCAAGAGAACCGCGCTTTGTTTATCTTCGTCCGAGCCACACCGACTAAATTCCTGAACATTAATTGTTACTGCGATAAGAGCGTGAAATTGTTCAACAGCGTGGTATTCCCTTCTGCTATGCGATGACTACCAGTCGTTCACCGTGTCCGTGTTCATTGCCTAACATGGTATACACAAGGCCCTTAATCGAAAATCGGCGCGCAGTTGGACCAGCGGACATTATTCGGCGCCTACTCGTGTAGTGGTGGCGTGCATTGGGCGGCCTATCGTGTGCCTTTAGCTATGGTCATCAGCGTGAAGGTAGTCAGGGATTGAGACCTGTGTTGATGATCTAAGAAGGTAAGATATTTTTCATAGCTTCTTTCGCGTGTTTGTTTTACCTTTCGTAAAGCTGTGTCCTGTCAACTGCGCCTAGGAACCACGAGAAAAATCGGCAATGAGTGTGCTCACGGAAAATTGCGTCCTGTCAAGAACGCGAGCTCAGGATCTGAAGAGTGTTCGGAAACTAAACTGCTGGTACGTTCGACTTGCCGACTACTCTATCGTGATGTGTACTACTTTCATCTGAACCGTCGATTTTAGGGGAAGCGAGTTGGAGGACGTCAGCATCGTGCGAAAGATGTCTCACGTCGAAGTCCTCTCATTAAGGTGCGTTTCCTTAACGAAAAAGAACAGAAAGCTGCAAGTTGCGCTGGGGTTTCTGTGCCCCAGTTTATTCTCGTCGCCTTTCCGTGTTCTCATTTCGCCTGCTATTTTCTTCCAGCGTCAACAATATCAGCACACTAGCAGACTTCGCGCACTGCAAGAATCTCCAGGAGCTCTACATACGAAAGAACAACATTCGAGACTTGAATGAGGTTCTGTACTTAAAAGATCTTCCGAAGCTTAAAAATCTTTGGTTGGCCGACAACCCTTGTGCAGAAAGCGAGACCTACAGGATGACGGTGTTGAGGCATCTGCCAAGTTTGCAGAAACTGGACAATCAAAGTAAGTCTCTGCTGTTTTAACTGAATACTAATACTCATAACTGGAACTGAGCACATTTATATTGCACATATATTATAATTTTAATAATTGTTGTGCCAGTGAGCCGATAAATGAAAAGGTACACATATTATACGTCGTGCAATTGTAAAAGCGCATATATCATTAAGAGTCTGACAGGAAGAATGTTAATTGGATCATGTACTTTACATATTAAGGGCATTCATCTTCATATGTGAGGTGCACAGTTCATTTTAAACAATAGTTCCAATTGACGTGCACTGCATAATATGTTCATTTAGCGCATTTTTTCATGTCTTGCATTTATTCTAATTTGTGGTTCATGTTATTCTGTTGTACGAAAATAGTGGTGGTGCCCTTTCATTTCCTATATTATTAGTTTAGTGTTGCTTAATGTTAATCACAGTGTCGGAATAAGCTGTGGTTGCGGCATATGCTCATGCAGATTTTCAAGTCAAGTTTATTTCACATTACAAGTATGTTAGGGGCGCACACAAAAATGCTCTACTTGGATTTTTTGTTGCATACATAAAAACAGTAACTAAAGGCAATAACATGGCGGCAGTAAAGCACTGAATAAAAGAAATGAACTAAGAGCAACATAGCAACACCAGAGAAAACAATGCGATTACAATAATTGAAGCACAAGGCACTGATGAATAAATAATTTATACAATTTTTAGTCATAACTGAAATATACAAGAAATGCACAAATTATACATGACAAGCGATAATGAGAGTGAATTCACGTGCATGTCGGTTAGACGAGTATTTATTATTAAAGGGACTATCTAACAGTTATGGTAAATTCTGTGATAAATGATTACTGTAAGTGGTTCAAACTCTTCAAGTGAATTCGTAGTGAAATATTTAGCGCGCAAAATTGACAAGAATACAGTGAAGGGGGACACACGAGCGCTTATTCACAACTGTTTATTTTTGGAAAGATACAGAACATAAATACCCCAGCTATCTGCACTGAGCATGTGCAACAAGAGTCGTCAGTATAAACAGAAACAGATTAAAAAGGTTCAACCAGTATTCAAAAATGCAAATTCTTTGTCAGAAATTGCAACCGATGGTTGACTTATGCATTTTTCAGCACACTTTTTGATATGGAATGCTTCTGTTAGACGAGCAATGTGGTTAATGTACTAAAAGTGTTTCCTGAATGTGGCCTAGGCCTTAATTTTAGCCATGAGATTGCTAAAGAAAACGAACTACAGTTTCTAGATTTGTTTCTGCAATTGCTACCCGACCACACATGCTGGATGTACAGCCCTAGATCAAAGAAGCCCATGTTACAGTACAAATCAGGACATTCGAAGATCGTAAAAAGCGGAATTGCGGTGTCTTGCCTTCGGGCTTCTTTGGAAAAATCTTGTTGCCACCGAATAAAAGAAAGCTTTCCTAATCAGGTAACAAGGCTAGTTTCAGTGGGATTCCCGGAACACATTATAGTCAGAGCGGCTGAAAAAGTAATTAAAATAGTAAAGGGTGTACAACCCACAGATTCAAGGAACAGGCTTAGCACGAACAAAAAGCGCCTTGCGGTTGTACTTTACGTCCATTATTTTTCCCATGGGCTAAAGAATGTAGCCAGCTGGTATGGCATTGAAGTGGTTTTCAGCGCACCTAACAAAGTGCAAAAACTATGCCAAGCTATTTCAAAAAAGTTTGACAATAGGGTAAAAAAATGCAGCTGCGGTCTTAAAGAAGCTTAAAAATTCACAAAATGCAGAATAGGTGTTGTGTACCGGCTTCCATTAACCTGTGGCAACATGTACATAGGACAAACCGGTCGGTGCATAAACACCCGTCTAAAAGAACATGAACGTTCTCTCGGTAAAGCAAATCATTCACACTTGTCAAACCACTGTAATCTATGTCATTGTGATCCAGTATTTTTTGACACTGACATTTTGTTTTCAGATAACAACAAACTAACGTGAAATAACAGAAGCGTTCCATATCAAAAAGTGTGCTGAAAAATGCATAAGTCAACCATCGGTTGCAATTTCTGACAAAGAATTTGCATTTTTGAATACTGGTTGAACCTTTTTAATCTGTTTCTGTTTATACTGACGACTCTTGTTGCGCATGCTCAGTGCAGATAGCTGGGGTATTTATGTTCTGTATCTTTCCGAAAATAAACAGTTGTGAGTAAGCGCTTGTGTGTCCCCTTTCACTGTGTTCTTGTCTATTGTGTGCGCTAAATATTTCACTATGAATTCGTACCAACTTGCCCAACTATCAGTTCTGCTGCTCTTCAAGTGAAGTGTACCAAATGCTGTCACTGTCTAGCTTTATATTAGCAAGCTTTGTGAAGAACGAGAACGAGGCTGTTGCATATTCGAACGGTAGCGACTCATTTGAACTTTGTTGTATACTTGTGGTATGGGAATAATATTGAGTTCGTAAAAGGGGTGGTGGGGGGGACAGTGTGGCTGTCATATGATAAATTAGCACCATTGCTTATGGTACATTTTTGAATGATGTGTAATTGATGAATGTTCAAAAATGTAGTGGTTCCTCATACCAGTAAGCAGTAGCTATCAGAAAGAAATAAAAAATAAAAAATATTTTTAATGAAGAGCAGCATTACATGGCACAACTTTCCTAAAATTTCTGTAATTTTAGAAATTTGGTTTGAGTTCAGTGAAATGTGGTCGTTACAGAACATTTACTGGTCAAACTGTACACTGTTTTGATTATAGAAACAATTTGAATATCTGGGGAACCAATTCTGAGGAGAAGGCTAGTTTCATGCACGGTCTTATCCCTTGGTCCAAAGAGCACGGCTTTTGTTTTTTCAACGATGATTAATAATGAGTTGGAATGGGACCATTTGTATAACGAATTTAAGCTCACTGTAGCCTGCTGCTGCAAATTCATCACATCTGTTCCTTTAAAAAGTAAACTAGTATCATATGCATAAATGATAAATGTGGCTTCGTGATCAATGCTGACAATGTCAACTACATAAAGAATAAACAGCAGCGGGGCCAAGTATCAGCATTCCTGTGGGGCACCAAAAAAGTATAAGCTTAATGTCGGATGCCTCATTATTTATCGTTACTTGCTGGTGCCTAAAACCAAGAGTAGTGCTGTATCTTTTGACATCATTTGCACCCCCCCCCCCCCAATTTACACCCAAAATTTCATAATGCTGATAAATAGAACATGGGCATTATTACTAAAACTTGGAGGAACGCCACTTCGGCCATGAATTCTTTCTCATGCTTGCACATTAGGGCATAGTAAAATTGGGCAGCAACAGCATACCAGTTGCTCCATAAGAAGCGCATTAGATTAGAGAAAAGTGCCAAGTAAAGTCACATCTGCACTTTTATTAAAATTCATTAGCATGACTGCTAATGAATTTACTACTGGATTTAGTGAATGCTAAGAAAAAGGGCAGTGTGCATGTAATCAAGTTAGAACTGATAGGCATCTGCAGATGTGTTGCATTCATATAATATAATAAACATCTTTATTAGCTGCATAAAATACAGCTTTTCCCGAAGAGCTTCTAGAGTGGCAGGTTTAAAAATCACCCATTTGAGGCACCAACAGTTGGTGTTCAGCTAGAATGAAGCCATGAAGAAGTGCTCTGTGCTTCCCTTTGTTCCCTTCCTGTGAGTAGAAGAAAGAGTAGCCTGTACTCTTGCTCCCTTAGAGCTCACAACTTCAAATTCTTTGCTAAAGAAACACGCATGTGAATCCGATTCCAACAGTTCATTTATCAGTTTTTACTTTTGGTGGTTTATTGCTTGTTGGTTACTGCTAATGTAAAACAGTTTTAAACATTACTCTGTATGGTTGCCGAATAGTTAGTATTATGGTGTTAGTGCTTTGTACTGCTGACTGATTACGTGCAGAAAGCTGTTTACGCCAGTCAAAAACCAGCCTAACGACTACACAGTCATTTTAGTGCTTTGAACTGCTGACTGACCGCAAGCAAGAAGCTGGTTATGCCAGTCAGAAACCAGCCAAATGACTACCCAGTCACGCTTTATACTAACATGTTGCAGCGATTAAATTTGGTATGCCAATAATTTTGGTTAATATTCATCAGTGAATGTATGTAGCTCCTTGAGCATGTGAATAGGTCTAAAGCGAGGTGACAGTCTTAATGCTGTTATGTTGAACTGAGGGCCTTCACGCTTAATAAGGCAGGAGTGATCAATCACATGTTTTCTTGGTGGGAATTCTCACACGAAACAGAGGTGTGCCTGCTAATGCATTTTGTTCTGTCGCTTACCTTGCTCTTTTCTGTGGTTCTCTGTGCCAGCTGTTCAGAGCCACGAAGTTGAGAGAGCCCAGGTACAAGGGGCTATGCTTACTCTTCCTACCCTCGATACTGCTGCTACCGAGGACAAGATGCCACTGACAGCACCTAGCAGCAATCACAACAACCGTCAGCAGTCTAGTGGCAGCCAGCCATCAACCAGACTCAGCCCACCGCAGGCCCGGCAGAATGGCTCCGAGGATGGACACCACAAGTACAGCAGTGTTCCACGGCCAAGGGAGCTGGAAGTGGAAGTGCCGGCCACAGAAGCCAATGTGCCAAACAGGGCAGCCGCCTTTAACCCTCCAGCAGCCAGGTATAACGCCATGATTTTCATGTGCTTGTATAGGACCAGGTTGGAACAGATCCAGTTGCCTGAATTTAAACATTACCGAGAATGTGCGGTACAGTAAGGACCGCTTCAGTGGAATGCCTGCTATGACCAAGCATTTTTCGTTTGTTGCCTTTGCCATGGTTAGTAGGTTTTGTGCATTTCCACAAAAAAAGAGCTCATGCACCAATGACCGATTTTGTGGCAGCATCTAGCTCTAGACATCTTGCAAAAGGGCCAAGCTCCTAAAATGCTGCATCGACTACACTTTAGTTAATACTGTAGTAGTCATTGCAGTATGTTAACATTAGCCTCCACAGGACACAATAATTGGCTTTAATTGGCCTACATGCTGCAGACACCATGCTTAATATTCATGCAGAGCTTCTGTAGCACTGCTGGGCGTTCAGTGGATCAGCTGAACTTGCAGCTTTTTGTCTTGATAGTGATGCCTCTGCATGACAATTATGATGATGTCTGTGCAAAACAGTGTGTCGGAATGGAATGAAAACAAACGAAGAAGAACAATATTTTTGACTGAAACGAAAACGTAACTGCAACATTATTTATTATGTAGTTTCGGAGTGAAGCCGAAATATTTTTGTTAGTCTTTGGTTCAAGGGGAAAGTCGGCAATCCAAAACAACCGATGTTGGGCAACGTCATAATTAGCGCGTATCTCAGGTGTCCGCATAAGCGCGTATACCTCAGGTAGGGATAGTGCGAGCGATAGCCGGTCGAGTGCCCCAATTATATAAGCATGCCGCTTGGTGCACTAGGAGATTGGCATCATAGCAAGACCCAGGGCGTGCGTGCTGATGAGTGTGTCCTTTCGTTTTCTACAGGTACAATGCTTTCTTACCGAAGTTTTATTGCTTGTTTATGTTCGGGGGGTTTTATTGGAACAGGGGTCTCGCATTTTGGCGAGTGCACTCGATAACGTGCTCCTTCTAAGGTCATGCTCAGTGCCTTGACTCAAGGCACTGAGCATGATATCAGAATTTATAATTCACTTATTGAGAAAAATGATTACTATGTTTTTATCGTTACTCTGCTCCGAAAATATTTGCTTGCAAAGAAAAACAGTTATGAACCGTTATGATCCATTTTTTATTTTTTTTTTTTCATTCGGGAGCAGAACCGGAATGGAACGTTTTTCAGTGGAACGAAACTAAAACCAGAACGGAAAAACGTTTTGTTCTGACACCCTGGTGCAAAATGATCTGTTCATTCCATTTATAACTTTGCGTGCTTAAACCTTAATCGATTAAGCCTTTGAGGCACTGTGCACACAATTGCGTACGCCGATATGGTGCATCAAGAGCAATGGCATAGATAAAAGTAACAATATTTAAAATGTGTCACATGTCTTGAAACACTTCTGATTGGAATTGTGCTGCAAGTTTGAATAACATGTGCAAAATGTTTGATTAAAACATGTGTGAATGTAGGCAGTTGGGTATTTTTGCTCACTGTGAGTATGTCGTATGCAGTGGGTTCACTTCTTTCATTGTTTTTCACAATGTGTTGCACAAGGCATACTTTTCAAGAGGCTTGACAGGTGCTTTTGGAGCCCGCTAGAGATGAAATACCTTAATTGATGTTCTCATATCTGATGTTCATGTAAGGAGTTTTCGTATCGAGTCCGCATTTTTTAAAGTTGATAAAACTCACTAAAGAATTGAAAATCCTTTATCTATTTACAGCTGTGTGCTTTTTATGATTCCGAATGTGTAAGAAATGTGGTGGGACAAAATTTCTTTATCAACAGAATCAGTTGGTGCCTGAAAGGGTTAAAGTCTGCACCATTGGGAAAGATCTGCTGGTTACATGTCAGTTTATGTACATAAAAAATAGTGTAGAAATGTTATTGCAGTTGTCAGTATTTACGAAAATGTTCAGTGTGCATCTTGTTTGGGTTAGAATTCTGCACATTCTGCGAAAGATGTAATGGCAGGCTTTTCATTATGTGTTGTTTGCTTCCCAACCTTTGTATACAAATCTGCGTTATCACCTGTCTGGGGGTGTCACACAGCAGAAGAGTGCTGTGTAGTTAATTTTATGCTTACACATTAAAGACTTTTGGCAGCATATGTTTTCTGGAGGCAAAAATGTGGTTTGTGCATTATCTCCCGCTTTGGGGTACCCTGTAGTGTTTGTGGTATCCATCACTATAGGCTAACCTGCCAAAGCAAAACTTGACTGCAAATCCGACAACTTTAATTTACAGCATCATTTCAACTTGTTCTGTGTGTTGCTGTGCTTTTCTTGTAGTCATGATGCTCTTGCTGTGCTCTAGATAATGTTTAACCTTGTGCCAATTCGCAATTTCTTATTCAAGTCTGGAGCACACCATTGCATTTATTAGGAAACCACTGAACTGGTTTTGGTGAAAGTTACTGCATTTAAAAGAAAAGGTGATTTTGTAATTAACAGATAGTATCCAATTTCTGCCGTTGGCTTTTGTAAAGATTTGAAGATGTGAAAAAGTTGTGTAACTCTCTTTCGTATTTGTCTCTGCTAGTTGTATAGCAGAGACAAATACCAAAATTATGTTTAATATGTGTGTTACAAAAGTGTTTGAAGTAAACATAGTTTGAATCTCTTATTTGGATCTACAGTGTACGATTATCTGTTAGACAGTAGTCAGTTTCCAGCAGTTATTTAAATAAATAATGTAATAATATACCAAAAAATACAATTTCTTTTTTATTTTGTCCACTTTCAGTGCTGTGGCATGTGCACCTTACAAGCTGTCATGCTTTAGTTATGTGTTTATGTATGCACGTGTGCACTTGTAAGTGTTCGGTACATGTAACAGTGCTGTTTGTTGTGCAGCACTCCATGTAAAGATCCCCCTCGGCTTGCCGAAGCTGCCTGCTCTCCTGTGCTCCCCAACATGCCTCAGGACAGCCACGCCTCGTGCCAAGGCATGTCACCTGCCGAGCAGCATGCATTTCATGCACGGGTCCAGACACTGATGGATCACTCAGGCCGAAGGTTAGTCCTGTGCACACTGCTCAGCAACAAGGGTCTATTTGATATACAGTCGAGCTCGGATATATCGAATCTTAAGGGGATCCCCCAAAAGTTCGATATATAGGTAATTCGATATATAAAATAATAGCTCCCGAGGCAAACGGCGGCTTACCGTCTGGTGCATCCGAAGGCCGCTAAGTTACTGCACGCAACTCGGGAAGAAGAAAAAAAGCAAGCACACTTATTTACCTGGAAAAACATTGCTGGGTCACTTTCAACTTCATTGTGAAGTCCAAGTTGATTCTTTTCTTTACACTTGCAACAGCCATGAACTTGCGAAAAATGAACTCGCAAATAGGCACTCAACCCACACAACAACGCCACGAAAATTGGGAAGAAGGAAATTTGACGTTTGAGGTAGCACGCGGGCTTATCGAACAGCTCGACGGGGCTCAACTGACTTACACACACGACCACGTGGTTCAACTGACTGCACATTCTCTTTTCCACCTCAAGGTGCCAGAAGACCTCAAAGTGAACAAAGAAGTGCACTTTGAAGGCTTCGGCGTGGCACCGCGTTCGGTATATTGAATGTGCTGATGAACGGGCGTTCTATATACGCGTGCACCAGCCCTATACATTTGCATGGGGTTTTCATGGGGATTTTACAGCTGTTCGATATACACAATAATTCGTTATATGTGGGTTCAGTATATGCGGGTTCGACTGCAACACATAGGCGATTAGAGGGTATGCACTTTTCGACACTTTTAGAGATAGTTTTGATTATCATTCAAATCAGTTTTACTCATGGTAACCAGTTATGTGTTCCTCTGTTTGAGTGGGAAAGGTGGTCGCCATCTGGTCACAGAATGTTGCATGACCACAAGAAGAGATGACGCAGTGAAGATGCCAGCTGCAGCTGTTAAGCAAGAAAACAAAAGCATGACTGAGCAAAAGCCTGCAAACAGGTTCAAGGATAAGCCCAGCGTGGTGGGGCATCCCCAGAGCAAAGCACATAACTGCACTACAGCTGTGTGGCAAGCAACTGCTTGCAGCTTGTGCTGTTCCCTTGAGTTTGGTCATACTATTCTGTTGTTGGGCTCAACTGTGCAGCAAGTATGCACAGTCTTGTTTCCTACAGTCATCATTATCAAGCATAAACAATTGGTACTCGTCATTCTCGGTTACAGTTCAGAAATGCCAAAAAATGTGCTGAATTTAATCTTTGAAGTTTGGTTCTAACTGGAATAAAGCCAGTATCGAGAATTTGGTGCATAAAATACAAAGAAGATAGAGAACTGCACTTGGGAAGTTTGTAATATGAAAGGGTTTATATTATATCATATATAGTATATGAAAGGGTTATATTTTACAAGTTTTATAATTGACGCTGCTGAAAAATGCATAAAACAAGCTAACGGACTTGCTAATAAGCGTCGTATGCCTTGGTGGAACAACGAATGTAAAGAGGCAAGGAAAAAACAAAATAAAGCTTGGCGCCTGCTTCGCGACTCTCCAACTGCGGAGAATCTCATTAATTTCAAGCAGGCAAAATCACAGGGCAGGAGAACACGTCGGCGTGCTCAGCGGGATAGTTGGGAAAAATATGTATGTAGTATCAATTCTTATAAGGATGAGGGTAAGGTGTGGAACAGGGTTAACAAATTAAAAGGGAAACACAACCACTTCCCTTAGTAAACTCCCAAGGTAACAGTATGAAAGATCAGGCCGATTTCCTGGGCGAGCATTTTGAAAGCATTTCTAGTACATCCAACTATGAGCCAACTTTCTTAAAGTTCAAGGAACACGCAGAGAGGGCGCGCCTCAAACGAAAGTCCGCAACAGAAGTACCTTACAACCGTCCGTTTAGTCTCGCTGAACTCAAGGCTTCTCTCAGTTCTTGCAGCAACTCAGCACCAGGTGGTGACCGCATATTATATGAAATGATCAAGAACATGCACTCAGAAACATTAAATGCACTTCTGTCTCTTTACAATACCATGTGGATATCTGGACATATTCCATCCTCATGGAAAGAAGCCATTATCATCCCAATTTATAAACAAGGCAAGGACCCTGCATTAGCCAGCAGCTATAGGCCAATAACACTAACAAGCTGTATGTGCAAGTTATATGAAAAAATGGTGAACCGGCGTCTAATCTATTATTTGGAAAGCAACCGTCTACTTGACCCCTTCCAATGTGGTTTCAGGAAAGGTAGGTCAACAATAGACCACCTCGTTCGCATTGAGGGAAACATTAGAGACGCTTACATACACAAACAATTCTTTCTATCTGTATTTCTTGACTTCGAGAAAACCTATGACACAACATGGCGATTCGGAATCCTCCGAGACCTATCTGCGATGGGTGTACACGGCAACATGTTAAACATGATAGAAAGCTACTTGTCTAACCACACGTTCCGAGTTAGAGTGGGCAATGCCCTGTCAAGAAGTTTCCCTCAAGAGACTGGTGTGCCACAAGGGGGCGTGCTTAGTTGCACCCTCTTCATTGTGAAAATGAATTCCCTTCACAAAGTCATTCCATCATCTATGTTTTATTCAATATATCTCGATGATGTGCAGATCGGATTTAAGTCTTGTAACCTTGCAATATGCGAGCGTCAGGTTCAGCTCGGACTGAACAAAGTGTCAAAATGGGCAAATGAAAATGGTTTTAGGCTAAACCCTCTCAAAAGCTCCTGTATACTTTTCTCTAGAAAGAGAGGCCTAATACAAGATCCAGATATTATGCTGCATGGACAACACATACCAATCAACACTGAACACAAATTTTTGGGCATTATACTCGACACAAAACTAACCTTCATTCCTCATATCAAGTATCTCAAGGCTAAGTGCCTGAAAACAATGAACATACTGAAAATACTGTCACACACAACATGGGGTAGCGACAGAAAATGCCTCATGAACCTCTACAGAAGCCTTGCACGATCGCAGTTAGACTACGGCGCAGTAGTGTATCACTCTGCTACCTCCAGTGCTCTCAAGATGCTGGACCCTGTGCATCATCTTGGTATCCACCTCGCCACCGGTGCTTTCAGGACAAGCCCTATTCAAAGTCTCTATGTCGAATCGAACGAATGGTCCCTTGATCTACAACGATCATATTCTACTTTTAACTACTTTCTGAAAGTACATACCGATAAAGACCATCCTTGTTATCCTACCATCAACGATATGACCTCTGCAACACTTTTTCATAACAAGCCTGCAGCGAGAGAGCCATTCTCACTCCGTGTGAGGAGGCTGAGCGAAGATATGGACGTTCAGCTTTTTGAAAGTCGCTTAATGGCTCCTCAGTGGCTCAGTGGCTTAATGGCTCCTCAGAACGAAGCACGCTCCAGAGGCCCACATTCGTATGCATTTTCTAGAGTTACAATATAAGTACTCGTGCCCAGAATACTACACAGATGCATCTAAATCGCATGCCGGCGTGTCTTATGCAGCCGTCGGCCCATCCTATTCGGAGTCAGATGTTCTTCACCATCATACAAGCATCTTTACAGCAGAGGCGTATGCACTATAGTGCGCTGCGAAACACATCAAGCAGTTAAAACTACATAAGGCGGTCATATATACAGACTCGTTAAGCGTTGTTAAAACATTGATGTCACGCTGGAAACATAGAAATCCAGTAATACATAGCGTGTGCAATTTCTTTGCAGTGCAAGGATGAACACTGTTGAAACGTTTTTTCATACAGGTTGCGCAAGAGTGCAGAAATCACCTGTGATCCAATGGCACTTTTTGAAGGTGATGACCCTGTAGCTGCAAGACAGGCCAATGCTCAACTAGGTGACACTCGACGGTAAAGCTTTTTCTGCTTACCCCCCCCCCCCCCTTTTTTTTCCCGAAGGATGCAATCATTTCTCTGAAACATTATCAGCATCGAGAAAACCAGAGTTTTTGCGAAACGAGCGTGAAGATGGCATGCTTATGTCTTTTGTGCCATTTTAGTATGTAGCCTAACCAAGGATGTTAAAAAAAAAAAACTTCCGGAGTGGCAGCGGCTGCTACTGTTTACCAGCAGGGCTGAAGCCAGCTCTTGTCCTAACTTATCCTCTAAAAGAGTGCCGTGCAGGCTGCAGTCCGCGCACACCTTAAGTTCTTTTGTTGTGCGAATGTAAATGCTAGGGTAATTGTAAAATAAAAGGTTGTTGTTTCTAGCTAAATTATTTGGCTGAGTGGTGATATCAAGAACTCTCAAAAAATGTACCACGGCATTCAGGTTTCCTCCTAAAACCTCTGAAACAAAGGTGTACATTCGAAATGATCTTTAGAGCGAAATTAGCCATCTTAAACATGAAGGAGGCGAAAATAAGGCGTTTCCTATATTCCACTATTCGCTGATTTCTCTTCGGGCCCTGAGTAAGATGGCGGCGGCCTGGCTTCACTTTCAAAGCAGCATTGCCACTCCAGAAATTTTTTTCTAAACCTTGAGCCTAACCGACTTACCCAGGCCAACAACTTGCTGTAATTAATTTTGCTTTTTGTTCCGTGTTGGTGAGAGGTTGCTTATAACCATACTCATTGTCATGTGTGGGACAGAAAATGTGCAGACTAGGCAGTCTTGGCATTTCCTCAGAGTTTAGATATGGGTAGTAGCCTTGATCACTTTTGGTTATAGGTACCACTTCTATTGAATGCTAATTGGCTGCACCAACAGAAGCAATATCAAACATTTGAGCATGTGTGCGGTATATTTTGAGCATATACTTTAATATCCCTTAGTGGTGAAGTGTGTTGACTGAGTGCTGACAGCATGCTTGCACAGTTGATGCCCATCACTGCAACAAAGCACAGTGCTGAATGTTGCATTGTGTAAATGTAATAACATTATTGCCAAAAGTAATCAATTGAGAATGAAGCCTCATTACTGCGTTCTTGTTTTTGCTGTGTGTTGAAAATGGAATGTCTTATTTTTTACCTTTCTCTCACTGCCAACAACAACAACAAAAATGCTCGACAAAAGGTTTTCATCTGTGGAGTACCTGCACACGCACTCCCTGGAGTCGGATGCACTGATGTCCCCACCACCGGTTGACGGTAATGCGCGAGGCGGTGCTGCTATGTATGCCGAAGTGCACAGGTCACACAAGGCTGAGAAAGGCTCTCCAACTCGCCTGCTGCCCAAGGGGGGCAAGAATAGGGTCAGTGCTATGAACTGTTTTCTTTCCACAACATTGTTAAAAAGCCTCTCAAGAGTCTTGAAAGACTTTAATGAGAGTGTAGAGTACTAAGTTCTGACCACCTGCTACATTATGTTGCATAAATACCTTTCTCTCACTGCTAACAACAAAAAAACAAAAAAGTTGGACTGAAAAGGCTTTCATCCATGGAATACCTGCACACGCACTCCCTGTAGTCGGACCTGGAGCCAGGCATAAAGGGGTCTTCTGAGTAAACCGTTGGCTTGTTCACACTTGAATGTCATGCTGAGGTGGTATTTCTTGGTGCAATTTTGTTTAATACCATATTTAAATGCAGGGTTTGTCTGTTTTGTGCAGAGAAAATCAGAAGCTAGGGTCTGATGCAGAACTAAGATTGTGAGCCTAATAAACATCCTAACAAGGATGTACTAGTATTGCAAACAGTGGGAGAATGGTACTAAGATTAAGGGAACACAGCGCCTGTGTTTTGTGTTCCCTTAATCTTAGTCCTGTTCTCGCGCTGTTTGCAGTAGTATGTCCTTGTACATTCAAATTGAAGCCTGGCTAACCACCATCCTAACAAGACAGAGGTTCGCAGGAAGATGGGGTCTTGGAGGGACCAACAGTAGGCAGAGAGGCCACAGGCTAGCTCCAACGTTCTGATAAGGGGGCTTGCCTCGACGAACACGTCCTCTTATCAACACTTTGGCTCCAGCCTGTGGCTTCCCTTGTTCACCCTCTGTTAATAAACTTATAGGTATTTAAAATGTGTACCATATTTGAACGTAAATAACGCAACTACCAATTTAACGCACTTTCAGGCTCATAGAAAAAGAAAAAAAATGTATACTGCGATTGTAATGTGAAGTGATGCCACAAAGAACCAGGAAACGACGCAAAAAGCGGATGCCCACAGGGCTTTGTTCATCGCTACTGCAAACTGCCATTGCAAAATAAAGGGAAAGGACGAATGCTGACGTCTTTGTCACTGTTGGCGAGAATGGCGTCGTCCTCTGTGACACCCACCAAGGCTGTCCATGAGACAATCGAACACGGCAGAGCCTTTCATAGATTGCACGGTAATTCACCGTGTGGCTTGGAAGACAACTCGCATGACGCGCCTGCACAACAGCACCGATCGTCTTGCTCAAGGTTGTGATTATTACGGCAGAACCACATTGATGCGGCACTAACAGCGTTCTAAATCAGGAGAAGAAAGACGGCGCAAAATGCACAGTAGCATGAGTACCGTAGCACATGCAGGAGGGCTCCATCGCGGTAGTGCCTAGTGGTTTAGCTCACTGCAATTTGAAGTGCTAGAAAGAAGGAGAGGGGAAAAAATGGTGGTATAGTCGTGTCACAAACCTGAATATAACATGAGATGCGTTCTAAGTCCAGAAACTTCGAAGAAAGAAAAATGCTCATTATATTAGGTGCAAATACGGTAATAATGTAGGAGCTCTTTTGTTCATGATACATTGGCACATTAGAGCCAGTCAAGGCTGCTGCGCCATCAAACCTTAACTATCCAACTATTCGTAGTACTCCAAAGGTCCCAATAATTAGTACATTTACATAAGGGGTGTGCACGAGAAGTAGCAGGCCAGGTTAGGTGTCCTGATGTCATGGATGGTCTTCTTCAAAAGTAGTCTTGATATGAGAACTGTCAGCGATGAGGGTGATATTAGAAGGGAGGTTATTCTATTCTTTGTCTGTGTGTACGAAAAGAAGAATATTGAAATGCAGTGGAACAGTGGACATGTGGTGGATACACTGCATTGGGATGTGTTAGGTGGGTAATGCGATGCGCTGTAATTACTTAGTATTTGGTTATCTGGGGACAATGACTGAAAGAACCTGCAAAGATGAGCTGTTTTGCGGTGGGAGGTGAGTGAGAGATCATGTAACTGGAACTTTAAAGCCGAAATGCTTCTTGTTGTAGGTCTATATGCACTCCTGTATATATACAGGAGTGTTATATAGAGCTCCTGTTTGCCAGCATGTTGGATTGGGTGTAATGTGGTGCCCTATGACGGGTCTGTGAGGTGTCTTTTGCTCAAGAGCTTGTTATTTGCTGTTGTTTCTGCCATTCTTTTTTCTACATTGTATTTCTTGTTGGACCCGCAGAATGCGAACATACTTTCAGCCGTGCTGTGCCTCATCAAAGAGCTCGACTATGCCAGCCTGGAGGTTGTGGAGACGGCCATTCACTGCAGGATGGAAGAGATGGATGGTTAGGATCCCTGCTTTGAGCACCTTGCTCTGATTGCGTCTTGCACAAGCAGCGTTTTAATGTAAATTCTGCATCGAATGAGCTTATTAACGCTGTGCACATTATGAAAAGCAACCTTGTGAAGGTAGCTATTGTCACTTATTTATTGATCAATGTAGCTGGGAGTTTAAAGGTGGTGGTCACTCATCTACTTGCCAAGTATGCGTGTATGTATGAGCCACGAGCTCTGCGGACTTTGTATGATTAGACCTTAGGAATACCGGTTGTGGAGTTCATTTGTGATGTGCGAATTCGGATTGACTGAAGCAGGCTTGACTAACTGCAATCCTTAGTATAGAAGTTTATGTGGAAGCAGTCAGATTACTCTTTATTTAGAAATGGATGTTCAGCATTACAATGCAACTGCCCTCGTGCTTGAGCAAATTCACTGCTAGATTTTGTGATTTGATAGTTTCTTGTGCCAGTGAAGGTTACAGACGACACGGATGGTGCCATGGGAATGGAAGCTGAAAACCCCTGCTGTAAATTGTTTCTTGTAATTCCTTCTAGCAGAACTTGCACATAATCATCATGCTGTATTTGCATATACTGTTGTCGGTAGTGGTATGAATAGGCTTAGGCTTCCAGAGTGCGGTTTTAATTTCCAGTCCTGGAAAACTCGGTTTGCACTGCATTATAATGACATTCCCTTACAATTCATTTTTCGCCTTCTTGTATGTAACATGCATCACAATCTCCCTTTCCTCTATTTTTATTTTTTGCTTTATGATATGGTATGGAAGGTGTCTGTGTGTTCTATTTATTTTTTTATATTTACATTACACTGTATAATCAAACGCTATTTTTACACAAACGAGCTTCATAAACAAATGAGATCCATAATGTATGCTACTTACTGCAGATTATTGCTAATAAGAACAGACCCTGCAGTTCTTCATGCCAAAGTGTGACCTTGCTAAGGGAGCCAGATATGGTTTGCTCTACATTCTGCATTTGTGCATGTAGCTATCTTTTGTACGAGTTTCTCATTTTGTCGATATTCTTTTTAAGTGATGCAAGCATGCTTATTTATTGAGCACTGTCTATTACCTGTTTTTGTGTGTTCAAGATACTCGTACAATGCTGGAGACAGCCTTTTCTTGACAGGGTGGTATGTGATATATTTCTCTTCTGATGTCCCTGTCACATGGTCACCACCGGTGACATCTTGGCAACTTTGCAGACCATTCAGAACTGCACTCCATATTTTGGAACTTGGCTTAGCTTGCACACTCAAGGATTCATGTAGATAGACACTGAAGGGAACTGCCTGATCAGGGTAGAATGGTATATTACTATGTTGGATCTCTTGGCATCTCCAAAATTCTGCAAGAAAAAAAAATGCCTATCAAAGGAGCAAATGCTCGCCAACTTCCCTTATAACTAACAATTTTAATGAATAGTATATAGTGAAATTCAAATTTCTTTTTGTGTGGGTCCCTTTTTGCCTAATGAAATTCCACAAAAGTTGTGAGCTTGAGTTCTTTTTCATTTTTGTAATTGTTTTTATTAGTAAGCAAATTACCCTTGAAGATTTTTTTGGCAAGAAATGTGCTAAATGTTTTTCTTTGTAGTCTACCATATTTTTGCCCATAGTAACCCAATTCAAAGTTCAGAAAAGATTCAAATTAAAAAAAAAAAGAACTTAGTTTTGAAAGGCTGCATTCCCACATGTGCCAATTATATTATTGCCTCAACTTGTAATAGTAAAAGGATAGTAATGCACCAAGCAATGTGCATCGGTAGGCAGAGTTAGCTGTGCTATTTCGTATAATCTGGCGAGCGTGGCTCATTTCCAGCAAGCAGGGTGAAAGGATCTGCGGCCTGAATGAGTGGGACTTGTATTTGGCAATATCAGTACCAACTGCTAGGACTAGTGCTACTCTGGACAGGTCACTAAAAGCTCGAGTCAGCTAGCGTAAGCCAAACAAACCTTGATTTATGATGTTGCAAAGTGCTGAAGCAGGAATCTCAAGCTCCCTATCTTTTGATAGTATGTTTTTCCTGTTGTTTAAAGCCTCTCTCTCTCTCTCAGTTTGAAAGTCTTGTTTTTGGTATTATAGACGTGTAATCTACCAGCATGGCTTAACTTGGCCGTATGTTCCATCAGTGTCCGTTTCATTATTAACCCTTTGCGGTCCGTTGTCAGGCCCTGCCCGACAACGCAACACGGCTGTAGTGGTCCGCTGTCGGGCACCGCCCGACAAGGGTGTTCGGGGGCTAAATTTCGCGGTTTTTCTCACTGCGATTAGTACGCATTCTTTGTATACATGATGCGCCATCTCTTGAGGTATAAGTAAACTTTGTTTGTTGAAGTTCACTTCTTTTTGCACTAGGGTGCAGCACAATGTTCAGCACGACTTCTGGATACCAGAGCATTCTCACTTGCGCGCGGTTTGCTGAGAAGCATGACCACTTTTTCACCTCGTGCGTTTTACGGTGGTGCATTTAGTGAAAGCGATGATGACTTCAGTGAGGAAGAGAATTACGTGCCTCCATCAGATAGTGATGACAGTGATTCGACAGAAGCGAGTGACGAAGACGACGGCGGCGGAGCCATTTTGTCAAAAGACAATGAAATGGTGGCGAAAGCTTTTTTTTCTGGCTTCTACAGGTTTCCATTCTCAATAGCTTTATTTTGAGGCACACACAGCTGCAGAATCGTGGTGAGAAAGAACAGCGACACCTGCAGTACCGCCGCAACCTCATCCAACAGCTGGTGGGTGACGTGAGGGCTAGAGCCAAAAAGCGGGGCCTGTCTGCGCGGAAGGAGCGCGAGGAAAGGCTAGATGGGAGGAGCTATTTCATGTACAAGCTCCCAGGCTGAAATAGCAAAGACTGTGCTGTTTGTAATGATCGAAAAACAAACGGAGGCAGGAAGGAAACTGTTTCTGCGAAACCTGCAGTAACAACCCTGGCCTGCACCCGGAAAAATTCTTCGAGCGGTATCACACGCTGCTCAAATATCAGTAGAGGAGTTACCTGCAGAATGCAAAAGAAAAAATAAATATCCTGTTAGTTTTTCTTCCACAGTTTGTGTTTTTCTTCGCGGCGCCACAAACTGGCAAAATAGTTTCGGGCCAGGACAGCCGGAAAGCGGGTAAAAGTTTCGGACTGCAAAGGGTTAAAGATTGCATGTGAGCAACGGAATGGAATGCAGTCCTTGAAAGTGGTCACTCGGAAAGAAAAGTTTCTCACACATCTATTATTAGAGGCAGCTTGACAGTGCAGCTGTCCCAACAACCATGGGAATGATGGGATGTAAATTGTTAATTAGCTTGGCTGAGTGTGTACTTGCAGCCTGCTTCATTTATTCTGTATAGGCACAGTTTAGCTTACTGCTCATATCAGAGCATTCCTTTGTAGCAGCTAAACAATAAACATCTAAAGCTAACCTAAATTGTCACGAGATTTACATCACTTGAACAATGATTGGTATTGTGTGTGTGACTAAATTTGTTAATGATTTAATTTCAAAATTTGTGTGAGGACATGGGTGTGTGTAATGCACTGTTGTGACCTCCGATGGCTCACTGAACAAGCTTTAATACTACTAGTATTAAAAAAAGTCTGCCAGTATCAATGAGTTTTCATAACAAATAAGGCACTGCAAAATTATAAAATGCATCACATCAACATTTGAAGCCAAGTATACTAACAGGCATTTACCTCCCATCATTCTGTTGATAATCAGATTGCCACATTGGCGGCTTTTGTGGATATTAATTCCAGATTACCATCCAGTAATTCTGTGTAAGATGCTGAAATGCTGTTGGTTGAGCATTGCCATGTGACAGGGACATGTGTGAGTGCTGAAGTGAGTCATTCCAAGAGCTAGGTGGCTGCAGTGTGCTTTGTAGACCATGATGTGAGTCTCAACCTGTGTTTGTGCCACTCTTCAACCTTTCAGAGATGGTTAAGAGTACAACTGTTGAAGAGAGATGCGAAACTGATAAGCACGCAGACACTGATGAAGGTCGCTGTGGATCCAGTAGCATCTTAGAGGACTTCTTTATGACTCTGAAAAATCTCCTGATAGCTGTCCCATAACATTTTCTTTTTTTTCTTTTTCTTTTGGAGAATACAAAATGCAGCTTTCTGTAAGCCTGCTTATCTCACTTCTCTATGCATTATTGTTTTGTGATCTGAGGCAGCTCCACGCTTGTGGACGACTTATATGTCGCAAAAGACATAAAAGAACAATTTTAGTAGTTTAACAGTGGATGCGCACAACTGTTACCTCACTTCACAATGTGGTGGTATGTCACATGGGAAACAGTGTAGGATAAGTTTTCTGTGAACTGTTCCAACCAAGGGAAAAGAGATGGTCAAACAGCTTAAAGGCAAGTCTTCCCCATCTACAAGAGCCCAGGAATTCACTTCATAGTGTAACATAATGCAAGCTTCTAGCTGATGCGAGATGGTTGTCAAGTGCTCGGGTGATTAATTTTTTTCTTCTTCTTTCTGCAGAGATTACTTCAGTGCACAACGCACACTTTACTATTGCTCTCTTCTTAATCACTACTGGGTTGTCACATCAATACCTTTGGGCCTGGAGTTTGGAAATGTTTAGCTCAACCTCTGGAGAGTATGGTAACTATGATTTACAAACAAACGAACCACTTTGTTGTTTCAGAATACTGACACAGTATTGATGCTACAGTGCTGTCTCAACATTAACAACACCCTGTCTGTCAAACTACTTATATTGAAACAACCCTATAGTGGATCATGTTGTTGGAATTCAGTCATGCTAGGTACAGGACAATTTACACCACTTTGCTATCCTGGACAAGCCCTACTCATCACATCGAGTTGTGCCAGTATAGCCATAGTTTCATGCTATAGTTATCGAAGTGAAATCTAGCACTGTAATCATTCAACCACTATGGGAACAATTCATGGGTAACACAAGGTCTTTAAACGCGAATAGATTTCTTCAACTCATCAGGCCAGTTTTCTTTCCTTGCACCTGTTTTTGTGGGTTGATCCTGAAGCATTCTAACACAGCATCTTAAAATGGTAGCTGCAACGAGGGCATAATGCACGAAACTGGCACGTGACGCCGCACGCCAGACGTATCAAAGAGCGACTTTAGCATCAGAGAAGCATGCATGCGATCATGACCTCATGGTTAGATCATTCGGCTGCTGGGCTTGAAGGCAGAGGTTCGATCTCACCATCATTAACGCAATTCTTTATAGCATTACAGACTTACTTCACCCACTGTAAGTGTCTAACGGCAAACTAGAGGTGTGTATCGCGTATGCGAACATGTCACAGTGCGCACGAAGTTGCAAGTTTGTAAGAGATACGAGGTGTAGAAAAGTCACTTTAAGAAAGTGAATAGCTTTCTGGAAGCGTTCGGCTATTTGCTTGTATTAACAGTCATGGATGATTTCTGCACAGTTTTGAAGCATGAAATGCTTCATCACTTCGGTAGGATGAATAATTGGGCTAGCTGGTATGGCATTAAACATACTGTGCAGTTTCATAGGGGATACCAGTGTACATTCTTCAGCAAATAAAAAGAAAACTTTGCTCACCAGCGCCACTGAAGATTAGACCGATGTCCCTGTAGCCACGGGTGACGGGAAGTTGGGCATGAGATATCACCCATATTGTGCATTTGGCAGTTTGTGCAAGGTGTGAAAGGTGCACAAGTGCAGGTTTCAAAGCGTGAAATTGCTGGTGCATTCATTTTAGAGATAGCAGCAAATGGTATGTTCATGTAGATATCTCTTGCTCACTTCCAAAACTAGTAAAATCATTGTGCCTAGTGTGCACATAATTTCCGATAAAAAGAAGCAGATTCAATGTGCAGTAATTGACAAATTTGAAGTTGAGTGTTCTGCAAACAGGACCTCGACCACCAGCATACAAGTCTCCCGGACAGTCTCTGTTATTTCTACAATGTCTTATAGGCTCCAGTAGACAGCTTCCTATGATTGCACAAGTTGCCTAGCCTGCCACGACAAATGGCATGCAGTATGCTTAAGGCCGCAGTCCCAGCTCTCCATTGTAACCAGTGTTGCAGAAACGCATGAAGCATGCTTGCTTGTGTAGTAGCTATCACATAGTACGAGACATGGAATAAGATGTGTGCGCTTCATATTCATGTAAAGAAGCATTTCATGCTTGCATCTACTTCCATACTGCGAAGTCTGTACAACAGCTGGACAGCAGCATTTGCCTTGGGTAAATGTTTTGATATAATGTCTCTGTGATGTTCTGAAAGCAGTCAGATGAAACATACATGAAATCAGACTAATTATTGCTATTTCCAAGTTTCAAGTGTACTTTAAAAACTGCAATAAAAGAGTCCACAAGGTTCAGACAAATCTATGTAGTACCCATCATCCCCATACTGGCGGTGGGTGCAGACATTATTGGCCTGTTTCCTCCGGTAACCTTGGCAGAAAGTACTATGAGCGTAACTGGTGATCAGCTGGTTATGCGTATTTTACACAGCAATGGCTACTTGCAAGTTATATTTTGTTGGGTTGCTTCAAGTGACATTTGTAAGTCGAGATGCGCTCAATGACAAAGATCTTGTCATTCGAATTTTAGTCATTCTTTTTTTCAACATGTCCAGATTGTTAGCGCAAAATTAATCTTAAACCAGAAGTGAAAACTTGTGTTGACTGGTGAGGCTTACCTCTCTGTTTGAAGCGTGCACATCATACATTTTAAGCATTTGTTTGTGTGCTGCCATTTTAGTTTAAAGGAATGGGACAGTACCTTGAAAGAATATGGCAAGTCCCAAACTATATAGTGCTGTATCAAAGGGGAGAAAAGCCCATGTTTCCCAGCTTTGTCTTTTAAGTGGTCACGAGTGTCGATAACAAGTGGTTGTGATTGTTAATGCTCAGTTTTTTGTTTATATTATATAGTAAGTTGCGTCATCTCAGGAAGACTTGGCACTGCAACATGTTTGTTTGCTTTTGTAGGTGCTGATGCATTTCTGAATGTTTGCGAGCTTGTTTTCAGCCGTTTCTTTCTTTTTTATACCAGAGCCGCTGTTTAATGGAGCTGTGCAGTGTTACTGTTATTTTGTTATATTGCAAGTAGAGTTTCTTTAATTATTAATAAATATAAGGTTTCAGAAGCATAAGGAAGCTATCTTAGTTTAAGGCTCTTGCGCTTTTCTTACTGCAACTTTGGTCTCTTGAACCACACTTAATTGCTATGTACATTTATGGACTTATGAATCTTACAAATTTGCCAACAATACAAGTCGGGCCCCCTAACAAGACACATGTATATCTATGTGTTTTAATGGTAGCGACATGTCCACATCTGCATTTTGCTACTTAAAGGAATTTTTTTATTGTTCGATACGTAAGATCACACATACAGGAAATGAGTTGGGAGATTCTTTGATCAGCATAGGCTGAATACCGAGATGAGCAACCCGCATTTCAAGACATGTTGACCCCCCCGCTCCTCTGTGTATATATATATATGTGTGTGTGTGCATGCATGCATGCATGCTTGGTCACACACACTACTCCAAACTTTTTATCACTTAAGGAATAGGAAAGTTGTGCCGGCTGCCCATCAAAATTACTTCACAACCTTCGAAACTTTGAGGCCTATTACGATTGCAAGTTGGTAAATTTGCATGTTTGTTGTAAAAACTTGCAATAAAGATTTTTGTTATGTTCAAAGTATTTCCCAACTTTCCTGTGTTTTGAGAGCTGTAAGCTGTGTAAAGGGCCCTAAACACTTTTCTGAAATTGAAAATGGTAAACAAACCTTTAGTCACTTATATATGAAGATGTTGTGAACATTTGGAGCCAGAGGTTGCTACCATTTTGCTCCAGCTGTGTCAAGTTACTACCACCTTTCGTTCAGCCCGATGACATTGCAAGAGTAGATGATGGCTATTAAGAGTAATTCCTTTAGTGACGTTTACCAACTGGTGCCAGCCGACAACAAGCTTGAGCAGATCTAGGCGAACATTTAGTAAGCCAACATCAAAAACAGTACCAGCAAGAAGTGAGCCACCAGATACCTAGAATGATTTATGTGTGCAATATTTAGATGCTCAAGCCTTTAGAAAAGTCTGCAGCGACCTATATGAAAACTGTTCAAAACTTTTAAAGGCTTTCAACTGGGTATATCATTGTCTGTTCTACCAAGTTTCATTGCAACTTTTGTAACGCGTTTACCACACACACTCCTTAGTGCAAAGCTTGGTTTCAGTATGCTTTCTTGTCTGCCTTTGGCAATATTCTGAAGATAATGTGCAAGGTGATGTTACACAATTGTGAAAGTGCTCTTTAGCAGTTGACAATGCCATGTGCCACATGAAAAACACAAAAGATTTAATTAAAACATTTTGTAGCGCCCCTAACAGCAACGGTTCTTGTTTTTTCTTGGTGAGAAATGCCAATCTTTGTGTTCAACACTGCGTTCAAAAGCGGACAAATTAGCAACACTGTTTTTACTATGTCCACCTTTATGCAGCAGCATGCCAAATAGTGTTGGATTGCCTTGCCAATGTTCTTGCACACAAAAGCTTCTTGAACTATCTTGTGTTATCGGTTATCTCTTTTACAATGCAAAGTTACATCCCACAATGTAGATTCTTTGGAAAGACAAAACTCTTGTGAAGCATGATACAGCACTCGCTGCATTGTGAATTAGACTCACTTGCTGCAACGAGATGATTATGCTAAGCACCGGTGGTGTCCTCTAGTAGGCTGGTTAAAGAACTTGAGGGAGACTTCTGTCTATGCGGTTATATTTAGCCTTAACTGTAAGGCATGAAGGGCTTCATATAAAATAAACTTGTAATGCGCATGCAATACATTGTCCCGGTGAGAGACTGATATCAAGCCACTGTAGTGATTGACAGCAGTTTCGCTTTAACATGTTTCCTACTTTTTCAAGCTGCACTTTTATATGGTGTCCGTTCACTAGCTGATTGCACTGTGCACCGAAATTTACAATGAAGCAAGTAGTATTATGTGCTAATGAACAAGTTATGCATAGTTTACAGACAAATAAAACATCAATGACAATTATGTGTTCATATTCCTTAGTGGACTTTTGTTTTATTCTCCCTTTTTCCTCTATGCCTTGTTTGGTGTTGTCAGAAAGTTATATTAACTAGTTAACTATTGCATTTTGGGTGATGTATCCTCGATTAATCGACTTCAGCCACACTTTTCGCTTTTGTTTGTTGTAACTGCCTGACTGCACAGATGGGAACTACACCGCTTTGATTTTGAGGCACGCCGTAGTGAGGGACTCCGGGCTATTTTTCACCACCTGGGGTTCTTTAACATGCACCCAATGCTCGGTACACAGGTGTTCTTGCATTTCACCTCCATCGAAATGCAGCCGCCGTGGCCGGGATTCGATCCCACGCCCTCGGGCTTATTAGCGCAAATGTGTCACTTTCACTCGATCATTCTGCACTGAAGAAATTAGTTCCTCTTATGGTTCGTACAGGCACACAAAGAAAGGCCACCTGAGTAGTTTCTTTTGCAGTAGGGTTAGGCAAAAGACTGTAGCTGTGCCACTCAAAACTTCATTACTGACAAAATCCCTAGCCTTAAACGACAAGGCCTTTGCACCACTGCCAAGAGGGTATTAAAGCGAAGCTTTATATGTCCACGCAAAATCGCCTGTGTACAGAAAACTATAATCATCAGCATAGGCTCGAGCGGCTTCTTCCGCAGCTGGCTCGTTGGCGCCCCTCGAGTTGTGCTTGTGCCACTGCTCCCACGTTCGTCGTCGTCGCCTGCTTCCACAACTGGCTGCGTTGCCGCTCATCATTCCAGCGTAGAATTTCACTTCTCTTCTGTCGTCGTAATGGAGAGGCCGCGTCTACGAGGGTATGATCCATTCATTGTCGCATGTAATGGACAGATTTAATTTTGAATCAATTTAATTTATAAGAATCGCAAGTGGCAATCGCGGGCGAATGCTGCTAACCACGCTACCGAGCAAACTCGAGACATCGAACGCAAGCGACAACGGCGGACTGCCGGCATACTGTCAGTGATGTTCTCTCCATCGCAGCCGAATGTGTGTGTAACCTCATAATTGAGAAATACTTTAATGAACCCTCGGGATAAACACCAGGGCCGCACGTTTCAGCTTCACTGGTTAACCATCTTCACAAAGTGGAAGGGTTGACGAATTTTTTATCAACAACAAATAAAACTGGAACAAGAAAGTGTAAAGGAGAATAACGGGATGTACGGGTAATGACTTGAAAGTGTGATTTCATACCTCTGTGTGCTAAAGCTAGTGTAGGCTCCAAACTAAGTGGACAAGCCAAAATCATGCCAATGTCGCACAAATTCACAAAGGCAGTAATGAAAAACATGTTCTGTTCAACCTTAAAATTCAATAATTTATCCGCACTGGTCACCAGAGCGCAAGTTAATTCATCAGCCATGGAACTTTGTTCCAGTGAAAGCCGATATTGTCGTAGAAAGGTAGGTCACAACGAAAAGAATCAGAAGAGAGACTTAGCTGGTGCAAGCATAGACCCTTCCACTGCTTTCTAACACAGGCTAGAGTAAGTGCTTGGTTCTCTGAAACCACAGTAAGCAAGACTACAGTAGTCCCACTTGAGATGTCTCTCTTGTGATAACTTCTGCTTTGCAATTGATCAGACTTTCATACATTTTACCACACAGTGTACAAGAAAATGTGGATATGTGTGCTCTAGGTATGTTTCTTGCATAGCAAAACACATCTCTATCACTCCAGTATGTGACAAAACACATTCCTTTTTTTCTTGGCAATGCTAGCTGCAAGAAATGTGCTACAGAAAGTTACTTCATAACCTGCCATGGCATAGAAGGATCCATTTTACTGCTTTCTTCATTTGTAATGAACTGTAGTTTTGCTCTTGTGCCTTCTTGCAGTTTTTGCAGCCCGCAACTTCTGCAGCCCGCAAAAATATTTGTAGGGAAGTGTTCCCACTCACAAATTTAATGTCACACCTTATTTAGTGGTTAAGTAAGTTATTCCACGCTGGCTGCGATATTCCTGAAAGTGATTGATCGAGGAAGCAATCCCAGCTTTAAAATTTGGGGCTTGGTTCACAAAGCTTTATGTGTGTAAGAACTGTTTCGTCACTGGCTGGAGCTTGTGCAAAGGGGAGCAGCACTTTCTATCTTCTGGGCCATTATTACACCAAATGCTTTCGTGAATATAGCCCCCAACTCTCCTTCTGCTCATGTATCCCCACCCTCACTAAGAAGAGAGAACTTGCACTTTTTTTTTGTCAGTTGTGTGCTTTTGTTATTTACGAAATAAATAAGTGGCTCGAATCCGTCCCGATTGCTTGGTCATTTCTTCTTTTTCTGGCCACCACGCTTCTGGTTTGAGGGCGCTGGCATTTCCTCGCCCAGGGCTGCAGCGAGCTGTTTCTTGAGGTCCAAGAGGCGCACCACTTCCTTGTCGATGGTTGCCTTGTCTGCCTTGGCAACCTTGAGTTCCCTGACCTTGTTGCCCTGCAGTAGCAAAGGAAAGCCTTTGATGACTGAAATACTCGCTATAAAGTGCACACATTTCTTTATGAAGCAGTGATGGCTGCACGTTGCCTCCTTTTACTGCTTCCTTGTCATAAATGACAGTTGGATTATGTGCGTTGGCTGCTGTGTCATCCAAAGTAACATTTCGGCACTCAATTTACCAGAATTGCTGTGCCGCCAAGAGATGAGTGCACGATTTGCTTGAAAGTTTGGTAGTGAACAGTTTTATATGTGATCCAGTGGGTTCATGAACCCCTCCAGCCTTTCTCTGCCTAAAATGCTGCACACAACCTTTAGCATTGGATTTGGGAAGTTACATTTCTGTGTTGCACACTAATATAAAATTGGTGGTGCAAAGGCGAAGCCTTGCCTCTATATGTGCACCAGGCTAGCAATGTGCAAAGCTGTGCACACAGTGGGACCAGCTCTACTTGGTACGACCGTGTGCATTGCTAGTTTAGTACTGAAAGACGTTTAAAAATAGAGAGAAAAAAAATACTGCTCTGTACCCTGCATTAAAGCTCAGCATGTTTGTTTTAGCTCTGTGGTAATTCTGTCAATGTCGGCGCTCGATCATCGGCACATGTCGGTCAATCACGGCAAGTGGTTTCTTTGAACAATGCCATCATGAGGGCAAATTTGGCCACAATCGTTAATGCCACATGGACTGTGAGCTTGCATTACGCATGGGGCCAGTGTTCTCCAAGGCACCATAAGAAAGCAAATATCTAGTGCACTATATAGATCACTCAAGACAGAAAACTGCCAAAGTTACCCGAATATTTTTGACTGATTCATTGTGAACAGCTTTATTCCAATATCAGCAGTTCATTTATTTCCTTTTTTTCCTTTTGTCTTTTACCGTCAATTATTATTTTTTTTGGGTGAAACATTACTTCAGACATGGAAAGCCTTATTGTTTTTTTATGTTCTTAAATTGCAGACAGACAAGGCCACAGAAACAGTCTATATTAAGCATGATATTTCTTGGCACAGAATTAAGTCAAGCATGCTTTTGTTATCCTCCATGCTGCACATTAATTGTGCTGCAATGTAGAAAGAAAAATGCAGAGGTGCCAGCAGTAAAGTTTTTGTTGAGTCGTGTCCACGGAATAGTTAGTAGTACTAAATCGAAGCTCCAAGCACTAGAGCTTTCCAGGTCTAATTGTTTACTTGAGTTGAAGAAACAGCTCAAAACATTGAAAAGGCGGCTGTCGTAGGTGCAGCCGCCTCGTTCTGTGCCGCCATTTTTAAAACAGAGAGGAGCCATACTTTTGCTTCGTTTCCGCCAACTGCACCCTAAAAAAATTCGTTTTCTGTAAAGCTGGTGCCATTTAATAGCGCAGCATTCACACTTCAAAAATGAGATGACTACTGCTCTTCTGTGGCACCCAGTAGACGAAAGGAGACTCGTCCTTGACACAAAGGGTTAAAGACTGACTTTGCCGTCAAAATGATGGTCAGTTAGGGCTATAGTGACAAAGACAACCAAACACAACATCCTTAAAAAAAGTTCCACAAGTGGAAATAAAAAAACTAAGCAAAATCTATATATCAACCAGATGGTTTATTTTCTTGCTTTCGAAAGCCACTCTATTGGGTTACCTTCAGCACGGTTAAGTCAGCAGTGCTTACCTGAACTTGCACCTGATGTGTGAGCTCCTCTGCATTCAAGCTGGTGTCACCGGAAGCATGACTGTTCACAGAATTAATGCTAGTGTCCTTGTGGCCATTCACAACCTGAAGATAGTAAACATACGTATATTTTCCAAACAAAAACAAACATTCACCCCAGCAACCCCAGAAAGCTTTAAAGATTGTCATGGCGGATTTTTAATCTGGCTGAGTCTTGCACGCTACACTACTGTAGTTTATGCACCAAATTAGCCATACACCTTACCTCAGAATTACAGAAGATTTCAACATAGTTTATTACTTGTGCACAGGTAATCCTTCAAGCTGTACTCGGCAATATCCTAAGAATTCAGTACAAGCTTTGCCCAGAAAACCGCACAATGCCTGCCCTCTATGCATCCACTCTACAAAACGTAATTCCTGAGACACCAATAGTGAAAGTGCTGTTTGCCTATGCCACGCCGTCACAAAAACATGCCTGCCAACTCTCCTGCTTTTTTTTGTAATGTTTATGAATTTGCACTCAATTTACGACTTTACAAATGTTGCGTTAATTTTTACGAAAAAATGAGTTCTGATCGCAAGAAAGTTTCATTCGTAGGTCCCTCAAGATTTCGTAAGAGGTCTTCCAATGGTGAAAGGATGCAAGAAGGGTAGCTGCTTCGCGCAGGTTTATACAGAAAAATTCACGAAAGAGCAGCAATTGCGAACACCAAGGTTACTGAATCTAAAACTCTGTAATCTAAAAACAATGTGTTGTTTGTCAGTATTTGATGCATCAAGTCTGTTGCTGCTTGCATGTTGCGTATATATGTATAGGTAAATCATCTATAAAGTCTAAGTCTATATGCATTCCTTAAAGGGCGTGTGCTCAGTGCGAGCTTTTAAAAAAATGCTTGCTATTCACCTTCACTTTGGTTTCGTGTCGACGAGAGTCTATGAATTTTAAAGTTGACATATTGGCAGGTATGCAGAAATGAGCAAATGTGATTGGCTGGCACATCTATACTAATTTTCTTTTGCATCGGATAGCAGTGTATTTGCCAATGCATTCTTAAGTTGTCGCTGACTATAATGCATAAATGGAAAATGAACAAGTCCTAGAGCATATGCAAGCAGACTAGTTGTTTCTGCGGCGCAGTTCATTGAATAGTGTTTTTTCTTATGCATCTTCCATTGCTACAGCAAGGTGCAACTATACCTTTGCTGGACTTGGTGTCTTGCCTTCAAACCGTTTCTTCAGGGTGTCTATCGTCTCCTGTTCAATCTTCTTGAAAAGAGGCAGTGGCTGCAGAAAAGAATAAACTTTCGGTCATTTGATTCCACATAGTACCGTACTGTCTATGGCACAAGTTTGTGAGGAATGCCAAATGTTGACCAAACCCTATTACACATCAAGATCCATCTTTTGCAAGCGTTTGTGGGCCAGACTTTCTAACAGTAAACAAAAAGCAGATGTCGAGAGTGCCCTAGGGAGCAGCATAGACAGCCCTGCAGATATTGGTAGCAGATGGTCCCAGTCAGCAGGTGCACACACCATAATTCTAGTCCAATAATAGATATCACAATGTGACTACACTGATTTTCCGTCATTAAAAAAAAAAAAAAGATAAATTGCTGACTTGGAGAGCAGTGGTGTGGATTCAAAAAGCGAGGTATTGTGTGGAAACGGTGATAGAGAAGTTAATGCTCACAGTGTACATCTGACGGCATGTTCCACTAGTCAGCCGAGAGGCTTGGGGCTTCATCAAAAGGTTGTTCCACTACACAGGTGACAGAAACTGTGACAACATACCTTTTAAATTTAAGTTCTTAATTATTGAAATAAAATGCAGCTCTGTAGGCACTAGATTGCATGACCTGTGGAAAAGCAAGCTTATAGATGTGTTCACTGATTTCAAACCTTTGCAGCCTAAAAAAGTAGATGGCAAGCAAGGGTGTGTTGCAAGAAATTCCATGCACTTTTGTATCCCGCTGCTCCCTGCCTGCTCCAGCTCCAAACATAAATCTTGCACTGGAGGAAGAGGATTTTCTCTAAAATTTACAGACAAGTCTGAACCTGCCAGTAAAATTTGCCACAAACCAGAAGCCCATGATTTATTTTGGTGACCAACCCTTCAACATAAACTAAACAAACTGCCAGAGTATCGGTCCATATGTATTAATCAGGATGACACACAAAGCAGTATGTTGTTCCTTTTCCAGGCAATCTGACAAAAAATGGAACAGGGCACTGAAGGACAAACTTGTAACAGCGCAGGCAGGAAAAAAATAAATAAATAAAGGGGGTAAGAATGGATGATATCATTAATATGCCAATAGTGGCATGAAGTGTGAGCATGTTCTGCTGTCCGGACAGTTGTCTTCTCAATCAGCAGGTGGACTATAAGCCATTAGGAAGTTTTGTGATACAGGACCCAACGTTGAAGCATATCCTGAGCACTTGGGTGATGACATCAAGCTTGCTTACTGCTACACATCATTATGGACAATCTGTTAGTGGTTCACAGGCAACAAAATAATCTGGAGATGTGCATGACAGTAAGAAGCATATCTGTTTGGAACACACATGTTGTGCTTCTTGTCATGCTGCGAAAGAAGTCGCGAGGCCCTTGCCATTGTCAAAGTTTTGTTCGAGTTCTCCCAAGTTTGTAAACAGCAATCATTTGCGATAGACAAGAAAAGCAGTGGTTTCCATGCACATTTCATGCAAAATAAAAGCAAGGGTAACGGGTTTCTACACTAAATAAAGGTAAGTTGTTGCATTAAATACTTCTTTACTGCTTTCTGGGTACATTCAATAACCCAACACTCAAATATATTGGACAGTTCTTCACCGGTTCTGTAAAATCTGAATCAAGATTTTATTATAAACTGCTAAATATTCTAACAAATTCATATTTCCATATTCATATTTTTAGAAAGAACAACTTCCAGCTGGAGGGCAACGAACTCAGTGTGACCATCTGAGGTGTATAAAATCACCTCATACGCAACATACAGCTGTTATCATCAGCTTTTAGGTCTCTTGAGTACAATGGCGATTGCACGGTACCTTTAGCTGCAAGCAAGATGGACATGAGTTAAAATTTACAAGAGGAATCATGCACAGCACAGGTCTCGAGAGCAGGTTTAAAGGCAAAACTGGCAACCAACAAGGGTTTTGCCAGCGCTTGCACGCTCTGCAAGATTTTGCTACTGGCAAGGTGGCATGAAGGACGAGGCTGCCCATTCTCACCTTGTTCATCTTGTGGCCAGCCTTCAAGAGTGGTACAAAGTGAGGTTCCAGCTTGAACATGGGCACATTCAGCTGCTGTCTCAGGGCTTCGCTGGTATCGGGCATGAATGGCTGCAGCATTCCAGCCAGGAGACAGGCCACGTTGGCACACAGTGCCATGATGTTTGCTGAACGCAGCCTGCAGTAAGCGTGACTTCATTGCAACATTCAGCGCAGAAAGTACATGTGAACCACCCATCTCAATCTTTTGAAAAGAGTTCAAAGATAAAACTTCACAGTTTGGCAATGACTCTGTAGCCTCTGCACAGCCTTTCTGAAAAGCTGTGACCAATTTCAAATCATGTTTTATGCAATAAATTATTTTGACATATGGTGTACAGTTTCATACAATAAATGAGATTATGGAGACAACTTGGCTTCAAAAGTTTAAATTGGACTTAAGTGCAAGAGACAGCATATCAGTGAGCCTGGGAAAGACGTTGAATGGAAATAGAGCAAAAGACATACAGTTAAAACTGCTTATAACGAACCTCCATATAACGAATTCCTGGATATAGCGAAGTTTTTCTATTCCCCGCTGTTACTTCATAGAAGCACATGTATTTGAGACCTCTACGTAACGAAGTGGCAGCAGGAGACCCCCTCGAAATAACGAATTTTCCCCATCGACAACCTGGAAATTTCGCCTCAAATTTTGTCATTTTTGCGCGAGCAGTAACCGGAAGCACTTTCTCCGCCGCGACGGAATGCGAAGCGAGCGCACGTGTGCGAGGCAGGCCTGCATCCCTCGGCCCGGCGATCTTGCCGCCGCTGGCGTGACCTTACCCCTCCCTTCATTCAAACCTGATCCTGCCGCTTGCTGCAGCTGGCCTAGCCTGCCAAGCTGGCACTCTCCTTTTCCAGTTAATGTTGCCGACACGCTGGCAGACATTGTGACACATCACACTCGATGAGCGCGGACACGCGCTGTCAAACGCTGGCAGCGTGTGGAAGCGCCACTGCAGAAGTGAGCGAAGTGACCTTCGTGCTGTTGCCTATCGCTTCAGCGCAAACTGAGCGCCGAGAACACACAGCACGCACAAAACTACGAGCCGTCGACGCACCTACACTGCCTAGACTCTGCCCCAACGCAGATCGCTTTGAAGATACGGCCCGCGCGACCACGCGCCGTACGCAGTACGCAGTTGATGCCAGAGTACAGTACAACGCCGCCCGCTATCCCTCCCCCCTCACTTCCTCGCCGGTGCCTCGAGTGCAACGGAAGAAGGCGCGCTTCCTCCCTGCTTTTCTGTCTTGCGCGCGCGAAATTTAGATGCGGTCGTTGGCTCCCTTCGCACGTTTTCACTCGCACATACAGCATACGGCGCGCGGCGACTGCGTTATCGCCCTTGGACTTTATACGGAACATCTGAGCCAAAACCAATATTAGGGCCACAATGCGTCATAGACACGATCTTTAGATAGCAAACACAGATCTCAAGGGCCATACTTTGGCTGGCGGAAACCGAAAATATGTCATAGTTGTCGCCCACGGCACTTTGGGCGGCCAATGCCATCGTCAAGCCACCAAGCCAGGTGACATGAAAAGTCAAAATGGCCGCTCGGACCGGCGCAGGGTGGCAGTTCGCAACGCAACGTATGATGTGGAAACGGTCGCACAGTAGCGACGCAACAGCGGGGTTACCAATGCATTGGGTTCTATGGGAGCTGTGCTGGGACCGGCCGAAAACGACGTAACAGCCGGGAAATGGCAGCACCTGGGAACGTAACAGCGGGGTTCTACTGTAACACTATACGACGCTACGATGCCATCGCGACGCTCGCTCTTCATTTCTGATGCCTCGCGCTTGTGCGAAACGACACGCGTCCACGCATCCAGAACCTGGTGTGATATTCCAAGGATGAGTGCTTCGACGAAAACGGAAAACGAGTGCGGGTTACAATCGAGGACGCGTTAGAATAGAGTAAATACGGTAAGCGTTTCTTTTTTGAATTTTCGTGCCGAATCTTCATATAACGAAAGCCTCTTTATAACGAAGTTTTTCGGGAATTTGTCAATTTCGTTATATCCAGGTTTAACTGTAGATGACATAACAAAAGGCTTCTTTTACGCAGAGTCATTCAAACTACGAGGATCAAGGTTCAGGCAATATAATATTTGACAATAAAGATTAAGAAGGAATTTACCTTTGCTCTGGTGTTCCTTTTACAAGCTCCCAAGGCTTGTGGAACTGGATGTACTGGTTGCCTATTCGGCTGATGCTCAATATGCACCGAATCGAATCGCGTAGCCTAGAATGAAGAAACAACTGTGGCTACAAAAATTTGTAGCTCTGATAGCTGTAGTTCACTAAATTCTAAAGAAAATCTTTTTTGTTTACTGGCACATTGAATGAAAGCAGTGAAAGAAGTTGTGTCTTTACCTGACTTTGTCCATAAAACTGATGTAGTGCCCCAGTTGTGCTGATACCTTAGCAATGACCAGCTTGTCTTCATCAACAATGTTGAGTTCAGGCACCACACCACCAAAATTATTGAACAGAAAGGTGAGCGCCCTGTTCACAAAGTTTCCAAGGTTGTTCAACAGCTCAGAGTTGTTCTTCAGCTGCAGATCACTCCAGCAGAAACTTGTGTCCTATATAAAGAAACGATACATGATATCAATCAATAAGTGAATCAAATTTTGTTGCACACAATAACATGCAGGGCACATAGATCATGCACATAGAAGGAGGTCCAAGACTACAGGAACAATAGGTGGTGTCCAAATCCACGCCCTAGCAATGTTTGCCTCTGAGTAACAGAAAATGATTTCGATGGCTATGGTTTTGCTAGCTGCATGCCCTGGAAGCAATTGCAAAACTGGAAAAACGTCATTGATGCCACATGTTGTACACCACTTACAAGGGATGTTCTATTCGTTAAAAAGATTGTAATGTTAATTGCACTCATCTGCAATCACATTTACTTGCAATATACATGCAAATAAACGCATGCACGACACTCTGTACAATATTATATGTAGACCCACAGCTGAATAATGCACTGTAGAAAGCTCACTAATACATTTCCCAAAAGTACACTCTCCTAGCTATAACATCACTAAAACACAGCCCTAGAAATGCTAGAAGCTTGTTCAACATGTTCACATTGCATCGTCCAGATATGTACTACATTCTGTTCCTGTGGTCCCGAGAAGAACATCTTAGAAGGGTTCATTCTACCGTATATAAAACATCAGTGCCAGAAGCAACATGCTGTCACTTTCAACAACAGAGCTTTAGCAAGTCACTGATGATAGAACTGCCATATTGCTACTAAAACTTCTTTTAGCTTTTAATGTAGTACCTGATTTTCGGGACGCTGGTACATGAGATAGAACCTCCAAACATCAGCAGGGATACCAGTGTCCTGGGCATCATTTCCAAACACACCGACTCCTCTACTCTTTGAGAACTTGGCATCTTCATAATTTAGGTACTCTGGTTAAAAAGAAGAGGAAGAAAAATCAGACACTTCACTACATAAAAATAAGAAAAAAAAAAAAAACACATACTGAGGTGATGTGGCGACACCCAGATGTTAGAGTACATGCTGTTGGTAAAAGAATGGGTATATACAAAAAGTTTAAGAGTACACAAAACAGCAACCTTTCAAACCATTGGTGTCACAAAACTTGACAACAGAGCTTGCTTTAGTGCAAACTTATAATAATGCAATTAAATTGCAAAGGTGGTTTTGGCAAGGAGAAGTGTCTGCCATAACAGAAAATAAAGATGATACAGCATGCCATGCTCAACT
This sequence comes from Dermacentor silvarum, assembly GCF_013339745.2. Lineage (NCBI taxonomy): Eukaryota > Metazoa > Arthropoda > Arachnida > Ixodida > Ixodidae > Dermacentor > Dermacentor silvarum. The sequence continues at coordinate 84,083,917 of NC_051159.1, forward strand.
ATACAGTTGAGGTGCACGTAAGGCAAATTTTTTGTTGTTGTCTAAGGGTAGCAAGAAACTGCAGTGCTACAGAAAGGTTCCTACTTCTGTGATGACTTGACACTTAAATGTCTAGCTCTAATTAGCTTATTGTCTCACAATCTCAATTTCATGTCCTAAGCTTTTGGCAGAAACCAAGCTACATGTTGATGCTGTGTAAAGGGCGCCAGAAGAAAAGTCTGCAGTGATTCTTCCCAGAGCAGGCCTTGAACCACTGCCCTATAAGCTCATACAAATTCAAGTAATGTACCTAAGTAGTGGCTACAGAGTTGTAACCGAAGTGCTAATTACTGGACATTGTGGGTGAAACTGAACATGTGTAACACAACCTATACATGCAAATGCTTGCTTCAATGCAAGGCTACCCATAAGTGCAAATAGAAAACTTATGCTAGTGATATATGTCATAGAGTACAAAATGCCTGATCAGAAACAAGTACCGTATTTTCTGGGCTATAAGTTGCACCCCCCTCAGAACTGCAGTCTTAAAAAAAAAAAATGTATATAAGCTGCACCTGTACGTAAGACACATCTGTTCATTCGATATGCGATTTCAAATATTTGTGACGTTTCACTCTGCGAACGCGGGTCACGCACAAGTGTGCCGTTCCTATATAATTGCGATAGCAATGATATGGACACTCCAGGCGCATTTCTGCAGTTGTGGTCACCGCAATGTTCTGTATAAAGTCCAAGGGCTATAACATTGTCCCCGTACGCTGTATGCTGCATGTGCAAGTGAAAGCCTGTGATGGGAGCCGAATCGCGCACAAGGGCGGAAAGCGGGACGGCAGTGCGAGAGGGAGAGGGGGGGTGGCTTGCACTGTAGCAACTGCGTAGTTTGCACAGTGGCACGCCGTATCTTGAAAGCGATCTGCAGATGTGACGATTTAAGGGTCGGTCGACTTGCAGTCAGCCTGCCGCCACTTGCGTTGCTGCTCTGTCCTCGCCTGGTGCACGAGAATTCGATCACGAGAAGAACCGGGTACCTCGATAGCGTGCACAGAACCCATAGCAATTAAGTGGCACAGGAGGCCAACCCAGCGTGCTTCGTGTGGCCATATCCTCCAATCCAATTTTGACAGCAGTTTTTCCGAGAAAAAAAAAAAGAAACATAAGTCGCACATTCTATAAGACGCACTGACGAAAAATGGTGAAAAAAAAAAAAAACATGACTTATACACCGGAAAATACGGTACTGCTTGCTAATTTCTTAGTCTCATTAGGAGACGAGGAAGTATGAAAATAAGACGATATATGAAATAAAAATTTTATACAAAAATGTTCAAGTGGATTTTCCTACTGTTTGTTACATAGTAAAACCCCGGTGATACGATCACGGCTGGTACGAATTTTGGTGTGATACGAATTCGTAACATTCCCCGGCTGAAATACATTGCTCACAATACGAAAAACATTGGCTGTTCCGAACACTTCGCCGCGCTGCTGTGGATCATATGAACGCGTGAGCAACAGCGGCCACGGCGACCGAGTGAGCGGAGCGACCGGCACAGACAAGCTGGCATAGCGGGATATGGGCGGGATCCATAGTCGCCAAGCAAACGGCTACGTCACGCGGACGGGTAATCTCTCATTGGTCCCCCGTCGAGCGAACCGGACCACATCACAGATTGATGCTTTGGCCAGCGAAGAAGAAGACGAGGACCGCTGAAGCAATGACTACCGTGGCAGTAGCCACGATGGCCAAAAACGCTCCCTGCACTCGACGTGCTGAGGCGTTCAGTGGCGTGCGAAAACATTTGCGAGATCACGTGCGCACAGTTTTACGCCTTACAGAAGGCAATCGTTGACGATTTAGGAAAGAAGAAAACGCACACGAATAGTAGAACCCCGTTGACACGTTCTTCAAGGGACCGCGAAAAATGAAATAATGAAACTAACAAAAAATGCACAGAACAAAAAAAAAAAGTCGCAGTTTCGCTCGAAAGGCGAAGCATCGATTGCGATAGCAAATTAGTAGACAGCTGTACGAAGAAAGGATAGTAGTTTTATCGACCGTATAAACTTGTAAACATTCGCGTAGTACTAACTAAATTAACAAGCACGATGTCACATGCGCACAGGTAAACATGAACACATCTCACTCGATGACCGCGGAAACTCGCTGTCAAAACACTGGAATGAGGAAGTGCGGAAGCTGCAGCAGCGAGCGAGAGACAGCACCATCGTGCTGTCTCTCGCTTCAACGCGAACTAAATGTCAAAAGCACAGCGCATACTAAGCTACCGGCACTAGACGCACTTTGTCGACATCGCAAATTGTTTTAAAGATGTGGCCCGTGTGAGTGTGCGGTTTGCACACGTCTCAGATTGCTTATACAGCGCCTGCACGGACGCGCCGTATCTGCAACATGCCGGTCGCTTACTGCAATGTGTCGGTCGCTTGTTGCCACACACAAGCTGGCTGCACTGCTAAATTTATGTGATAACCACATTGAAACGCAACGTAAGACGTAGGCACATTACAGATTGGCAATGTATCAAGGGGACGCAGTTTGCGTCTCGCGAATGCGCAGTGGCTCTGGCACTATTTCTTTAGGTTGGGACAGCAAAAAACAGCAAAAACGCAACGCAGCAGCCGGGAAAACGCAACAGCGAGGAATGTATCAACGGGGTTCCACTATTATGAATTTTTTCTGCTAAAAGTAAATCCATTTTTTCTTGATTTTGTGTGTTTTGATGATACGATACGAATTTTGGATGATATGAATATTTCATGCGACCCCGTGAAATTCGTATCAACTAGATTTTACTGTATGTGGGTTCAATATATCCGGGTTCGACTGTATACCCTATTGAAGAACACTCTTGCCCCAATTTCTACTGCTGCCCTCACTTCAAAAGCCCTATTGAATGAAATTTTGGACCACAGAAAAAGCCTAGTTAGATAATGCAGATAGAGGAGTCTCCGTGCAAAATTTGACGTTTAAAATACATGTGGGAGCGTTACGAAAAGTTAGCAAAAATAGCCGTTTTTGATACTGAAACTGAACAACACACCACCATTACTGCTTGCTTAAAGTGATGCATGACCTAACGTGCGAATTTCTAGCATGACCCCCGCAACCTTGGAGGCCACACAGCTGCAAAGCGCAGATACCGCGGCCACCCCAGGGTGCTGCGACAAGCCCTCTCTCCGTGCCAGACGCTTAGACTACAGCACGCTCCGGCTGGTCTCTGTGGTTCTCTGGGCAGGGCTAGATGAACCAGCCTGAACGTCCAGCACCCAGCGGTGGCTGTGGCATGCTAAAAAATTTCGGATGTGAGATGCTGAGATTTACATCATACTGCATGCATCATCTGCTAACAAAAAACATGCAATTACTATCTCTGAGGCTTTGCCAAGATTGGCCGAAGTGAAATTTTGTTGCAGTTGGCCTTTAACTGGTCATCACAAGCACCCTGTGAAAGCAATAATTCTTCTCAAGGACAGTGGAGAAGAGGAGAAGGAAAATGACAAAATTGTAATCAATTTCACATTGCAGCTGACGTGACTGACAAACCAGCAACTTCATAATATACTTCTGGTATTAGAAAAACAGTCTCACCTACGGCCATAAGATGGTCAACTGACGTGTAGCTTTGGTGCGTGCCCAGCTGTGTCATAGGAAACACGATAGCATGGAATGGCACGTTGTCCTTAGCCATGAACTGGTACAATGTCACTTGGTCAGGCTGCTTCCACCAAAGCTCCCATTCGCTAGTGTAGTTGGCCGTAATGGAGAGGTAGCCAATAGGAGCATCAAACCACACATAAAATACCTGTAGAATGGAAAAAAAAAGAAAAACAAGGACAGAACTTTAGAACTAAAGTAAACATGGTAAACATGGTTATGAAATGGTTATCTCATAGAGATAACCATTTCATAAAGGGGCCCAGGAACACGTTTTAACCCTTTACTACCGAGGACGAGCCAGGCTTTGAACCTGGAAACACTCAACTATGTTTCCAGGATTTAGTTCGGACAGGCCCACCTCGTCCTCAGATAGGAGTGGTACAAATTCCTTGCTTCTCCTCGGAAGTGAAAGGGTCAAGGCCACCATTTTCGTTCTAAGTCTTTCCTTTGCATGTCGAAGAACTAACAGCAAAGGAATTATGGTAATTAATGCACGCAAACTCAAGTTGTCGGTCGTAGGAACTTCAACATACACGAAAAATTAATGTAACCCTCAACTTAAATTTTCGCAGTGCTGGATGCCACATTTCACTCTCCCATGACGTCGTAAAGTGGTACCCAGCAGCCGCAGAGCATCGATGTTACATAAAAGAAGTTGGCGTGCCCCGGTTGCTAAGTGTGCTCAGCTGGTTGACGGCGTTCGCATGGCCTCTGCAATCGGGCAGCGCAGTGGTCAGATCTCGGAGGCCATGATGTCACTTCTATGGTTAAACAGCTTCCGTGAGGCGGCCATTGGCGCGGCTTGTGCTCAACATGTTGATGCCATTCCCATGGTTGCAACACTTTGCCTGTGGCTGTGTGATAAACCAGGTAATACTTAAAATAGTTGTAAAATTTAATGTGGTAGATTTTTCCGCAGTACAGGATATGTAATGCAGTCTTTTGTGACTCCCGTTTATCTTCCCATAGAACTCAATGCATACGCATACCATTTAGAGTGCAGCCGCGCGAGACGAAATACTGGTTATAATGCAGTTGCCGGAAAATCCCGCAGACAAGCGAGGCAGCAAGCATGCTTCCGGCTGAGGAAAGAATGACAAGGGCGATGCGGAGGAGGAGGATACAGGAACTGAGCAAATGAACAAGGAATGGAGAAAAAAAGAAAATGCTGCAGGAGTGTGCTGGCTCAGGGGGTGCATGGGGGTTGCCTAGGCGACAAAGATTTGCTCCGGTCACTTTTGTCACGCGGTGCGCGATCTGCACTGAATTCCTGTGCATTGTCACTATTTCGCTCTTCAGTTTGTGTCCAGAAAGTAAATACAGTCACTGATTGACTTTATTGGAGGTGGATGGGGTCGCAAAAGTGTCCGAATTATTGGGTAGGCCGGAAAAACTAATTTCCACAGTAAAATTAACTTCTTGCAGCGCTGTCTTGTCGGCGGCCAAAGTGGCAGTTTGGTGCAAAGTCAACGAATTGCTTCGCAGAGGCTGTAGAACACTTGAAAAACTTAGGAACCACCTCGGCAGCGAAAGTGAGGACACATCCCGGTCATATGCTTCGATTCCTGGACACGCGCGGCTGCTTGGTCTACGGCCCGGATTCAGAAATGCTCCTAACCTTAGACCGTTTCCCTACCTTACGCAAGGAGTCCTTCATGCTACCTAAACGTTAGGCGCCCTCAGAAGGCCATCGCGAATTCTAAAAGCTTCCTTTTACCTTCCCTGCGGAAGGAGCGCCTCACTAAAGTCCCTAGATATTTTTTTGCTTAAAATCTAGGGACTTTACGCCTCGCCAAAGGAAGTGGAACGTTACAGGCTTCTGGTTTTGAGATTACTTACGAAAATATGCAAAATATTTCTAATGAATTGCCAAAGTAAACTTCCGGTGCTGTTAGAATTGCATTTCTACTTCTATATCAGGGCATAAATACCATTTCTTTCGTCACTGACGTAAAAATAGCTCAAAAATTTTTCTTTTTCTTTTTGGCCTGCGTATTGTTTCGCGCGCGCGCGTGTGTGTGTGTGTGTGTGTGTTTGCCATGCCGGGCAAAACTTATTTCACGGAGCAAGAAAAATTGGCTGCGGCTTAACTCAGTTATGCCTGGGTGTGCGTAGCTAGAGGTACGGTTAATCTTATTGTTTAGCTTGGTTCTCTCTACGGTTACGTCTTTTTCATTTAGCTTCGTACGTCTGAATGTTTAGGTTTCGTTACCTCTCGTTAAGTTATGGTTATATTAAAGACTAGACATTATTAAATGGTAACGTATTTATTGTGAAAGTCTTCATCTTGTTGTTTCTCAATTGCCGCAAGGACGCCCCGATGGTCGGTGAGGCGGGAGGATAAGGGGTTGTCGTCCAGTGACTTGAACACGTTTCGGGTGCTATCCTCATCTGAATCCACTCGCCTGGCCACTTCGTACTTACGACGCTTCTCGAGGCGTGCGGCTCGTTCTTCCTCCGTCTCTTCTGCGTCGTCTACACCGGGGCTTTTAATGGGTATATAAGTACAATCTATGCACCCAGTAACCCCGGGGAATCCTCCAATGGCATAGAACCTAGTCATGACTGACCTCGCTTCACTGGCGTTTGGCAGCCGAACGTACTTGGGATACAGACGTAGGCATATCAGCTGTGTCTTATCTCAAATGCATCGGCATATAGAGGGTTGGGATACACACACAAGGTCCCCTACAACAGTTTGCATGGCACCCGTTCCATAAAAACGCAGTGCGATGAGGACCTTCAACAGAGCAGGTAGCGGCGCTCCTCTGTTGTCAGTGTTACAAAGCAGTTGCAGCTCTGTCAGTATGGTTGCAACAGCTCGCTTGGAAAAACGATACCGGGCTAGAAACTCCACTTCGTTGTAGTGTTCCAGTGGATAATGCCTGTCAATCACATGCCAGACTGGAGTCAACAGCGGAGGCTTGTACACAGTCCCGTAAAGAAGTTCACTTGCACGCCGAAGAAACCTTGCATAGCTTTCGAAGCTATCGTCTTCAGATAAATATCGCAAGGCCGTCATTCTCGCCGCTCGCTTTTCACAGAAAAACGGAATCACAAAAGAAATGGCACAAAGCGCAGTCTGCGGAGCCAAACTGGACGTCAATACATGGCGGCTGGCTGCCGCGGCGTTGGCTGCGCACGGCACCTATCCAAGCCGAGCGTACCGCGTGCAAAGTCCTGCGGAGAAGCATACGTTCAGGTAGAGGAGCGCGGTTAGGAAGCATCAAGGTAGCATGCCGGCTTCCTAAGCGTGAGGAAGCACCAAGGAGGCCCTAACTTAGTGCCCCTTAGTAAGGGACGTTCCAGAATTGACGCCAGGTCGCCTTACAGCGTGTAAGACGTCCTTAGTAAGGAAAGGAGCGTTTCAGAATCCGGGCCTACATGTTTTGCAAGTGCACAGCCTTAGAAAAATGTTTATATTATAGTGCACTACCGCTTATAGTGCGGAAATTCGTGACTTTGGAAACTTACGTTATAAGCGGTCTATGCTGTACTGGCAATATTGTGCGAACGTAAATTGCACGTTACATTTTCGAGCAGTGATCATAGAGCCACTCATCGACATCACATCTGTCGCACGAAGTGCACGAAACTACCGCATTGTGATGCTGCTATTGGTGCTGCCCGGCAAGCTTCCTCCAAAACATTGCACGGCTCCTTAAAGCAATTACTAGCATTCATCATTATCATCTTGGGGACCAAGCAGCATCAATAAATGGAACATTGAATAATGTTAAAAAGCATTTATACAAGCACTGCAATCTTATCATTCACACACACAAACCCTAGACATGGTGGGACAAAATGTCTAACATTCCTCCACGTTATGATGCAAGTTTTGCACAAAATATCATGCCTTGCTGATACTTCAAAAATAACTTATTACCAGGAACCAACTGCTCTGTTGAGAGAACTTCCATGCAAATGGCACCCTCCCTGTGCCACAGAATTACTTGCAAAGAGTGGCAGAACATGACCTCTGAAACTGATGATGTGGTGCAGGGCTTCTGCACCACTCCTGGTACCTCGGAGGCCATGTGTGTCATCAATGCAAATGCAACAAACATGCCGCATAGATGACACACATTGTCACTTGTTCGCAGGCAATTTGAACTGAGGAGTCAGCTTGCTGAACCAACTGCAATTCTCTCTGCAACTAACTCATCTTTTGGAACAGAACAAAGGCTGTTACCTAATGTCTCAAGCTAATGTCTGCCTTAATGTGTCCCTTTACTCTATTCTATAAGACATAGCACTCCAGCTCTAGACATCGTATAGAAAATGTAAGAAAAACTACTGCACTACGCTTACCTTGTCTTTATACTTCTGCAATGGGACCGGTGTGCCCCACTTGAGATCTCTTGTGATGCACCGAGGCTTCAGGCCATCCCTGAGCCAGGAATTCGTTATCACTTTGGCAGTCTGCGTCCATTGATCTCCTGAAGTCTTTTTCTTGAACCATTCCGTAAAAGCAGGCTCTAACTGAGAAAAGAAAAAAGAAGCTTGCAGTGCTACCAACGCATTGCTGCTAAGAGTACTTCGAGTTGCTTCATGTTTATTAAAGCAAAACAACAGATAAAGCTGAGAGGTCAGAGTAATCACGAATCTGCAACCAGCGAAGTTTATGAATATCAAGCAAGCAACCACACATATACGCTCTGACTTTAAGCTGCTCTTCAGCACACATATTAGGAACTGAAGCCCAAATGACTATGCCCATCAAGAAGAGATTACACCCGAGGCATGAGAAACTAATTTCAGAGTAAACAAAGTATCAATAACACAATGTGAATGCAAAATGCTCCAAGATTACAGTGTTACTATTCAAGCAATGCTTTAAAGAAGAGATGCTGCAATACCACTTTTTAACACAGAGAACCAGCTGATCATACAGAATGGTAAGCTTACAATAATTCTCAGTGCTCTTTCTCAAGTTGACTGCAACAAGAACAAGCCTCATGCACCCATTCATGCATGCACATACACCACACAATAGAAAACATGTAACAGAGCTAAATTTGAAACACAATTTCTTTGACGGTGGTTGGTTTATGCAACACTGCGGCACAAAAAGTCAGTGCAGTCACTCATGAGTACTAATATTGTACCTTGGGGAGGTCAATGAAAAGGTGGCCTGATGTCTTCAGCACCGGACTCTCCTTGCACAATTTGCACCGTGCTTCTTTGAGCTCTGTTGGATTTATGAGCTTTGAGCAGAGATCACACTGGTCCCCCCGTGCGTCCTCATAACCACAAAATGGGCAGGTGCCTTCAACAAACCTGTCTGCAAGAAACCTGCGCACAAACAGCCAAAAAAGAAAAGAAATGAACAAGAAAAAAATTGTGGTTTAAATGTGTGACTGACTAATACTCGCACCAAACTGCACTGCATAACCATAACTGGCCAAAGTGAGTAAGCTAGTCATGAGAATAAAAGCTCCACAAATATGCAGAAAACAAAGCTTGGCTGTGCGCACAATAAATAACAATTTAAGTGGTATTCAAGCTAAAGATACGTATAAACACACTGTCGAACCTAGAATAATGAACATGGATTATCAGAGAAACAAAGTAAATCTAAAGTGTTTTTTGATTCGTAGTAAATATATGCTTATAACAAATATAACAGACATATTTTCATGTTGGATGCAACTTTTTTATAACAAGGTTTGACTGTATATAAATCTTGAGAATTTATGTGCAGAATGGGCAACAGCAAGCCAGCTACGACAGCAAGTCATAGCACACACAGAAGTTTTAAATGTACCAAGTTTTATATCATCAAGCCTGGTTAGGGTATATCAAAATCGAGGAGTATCACATAGCATTATATCAAAATAATTTCATGTATAAAGATGAGCAGCTGCAATATCTAAGGCCTGTGACCGCATGTGGCAATGACCTGTTGCTGCTACAACAGAATGCAACTTCAAGACTAAGACATCTAAAACCAGCAACACCTAAAAGTTGTCTGTGACAAAGCTATGTACATCATGCAAGCAGCCGCTATGCCAACTACAGTGTAGACCGCTTATAACGTAAGTCGCCGGAGTCGCGAATATCCGCACTGTAAGCGGTACCGCACTATAACCAAAGCAACAATTTTCAAAGCCCGCACATATGCAAAACATGTGCACCGAGCCGCCATGCGTATGCGACAGTCGAGGAATGGGGCTGGAACGTTTGCATTCAATTTACAGTCGAATCTCGTTAATTCGAACCAAATCACGCGGCGGCGCCTCCGAGCGGCATTGCTCCGGCACCGCCATAGAGTAAAAGCTTAGGGGAGACCCCTCAATGTCGCGCATGAACAAACCAAAAAAAAAAAAAAAAAAAACGCGGCGGACATTTCACTCTTTCTCAAATGGCAAGGTCGCCGATTCTGTGTTGCGCCGGAACATGCGTGTACGTGCCGACGTCTCAGCCACGCTATCGTAGCCACGCGTAGAAAATGGCAGTGAACCCTTCTTTCTCCTTTATGCTTCCTCTACTTTCTAGTCACGTGTTGACCTTGCACGCTGCGGCTGCGGCGCAGAGGGAAGCAGCGGCGCTTTCCGAGGCCGGCCAACGAAACTACCCACGCCGGCAAACGCCCGCTTCCCGATACCGGCAGAAAACGAAACTTCGGGGAGCTGGCACCGGGCCGGCTGTAGCAGCGGTGCCTGCAAGGCGGCAGGCGCGCAAGGTGTTAGTCGAAGGTGAGGGAGCTACGAGGGAGGGCGAGGGGAGCCACCGAAGCGGCGGAGTTGCCAAGGCGAAATCCGCTTCCCTGCCGTCCTCCTCCCTCACATTCCACGGTCTCCGCGTGCGCCCTTCGCCGTGCCGTGCCGGCGCCGCCCACTCGCTCGCTGAAGTTTCGTTTACTGCCGTTATCGTGAAGCGAGCGTTGGCGTTTCGTGGCCCTCGCTCGCTATGCGCGGTTATATTTCACAACTCGACTCGCACTCAAGATTCTGGTTTCAGCCTCACTGGCTGTTCGTTCGCACCACGTGCCCTTCTCCTCCACTTCGTCTCTTCCTTCCTCGATCACTACTTGGGGCGCCCGTTTGAGGGGAGCATTTGCCGTCTCTGCTGACTTCCGTACTCCCAGGCAGCCGCACTGTAACCGGTATTTCGTTTCCAGCAACTGCACTATAAGCGATACGTGTATACATGGAGTGCTATGGGAAAATTAACGGGAGTCTGAAAAGACCGCACTATATCCGGTCCTGCACTATAAGCGGTTACGTTATAAGTGGTCTATACTGTAATGCACATGCCAGGATTCAACATGTGTTCCATGGTGTGAGTTGCGGTGCCGTGCAAAATGCCAATGCACTGAAAAGGCATGTGCCGAAAGTACTGCACAGACTCGTGTAAGGGGCCACACTTTCTTTTCACAATTTTGACGAGGTGCGGCCCTTGCACAGGACCGAACCTATTGGTTCGGTCCACTACTAGATGACTACTACTAGATGGCCACTACTAGATGACTCTCACCATATAGTAGTGACACACGGAAGTACGCAGCGTGTGAAAATTCACCGATGGGCGCTCGTGGCACCGAATGTGATTGCTTCTCCGTTAGAAATTTATTTTTCCAAATTTTTGGCTGCCAAGTTGGGGGTGTGTCCCTTACACGAGTCTATACGGTATGTTGCGCAGTCTGTTTTTCTGCATATGGGATGCTGCACACACCATGTGCACATACATGCTGCAATGCAACACACATAGGTGGGGCACCTTAGATGCTGTTTCGCAACCAGTCAACAAGAAAAGCATCTGTACAGAAATAATGCACTAAACTTGTGCAGTAACCTCTGTGCCAGAAGATGCTATGGCTAGTCATAGCATTCACATATTGGCTAAGGGAGATCTTTAAAGACTTTTGGTGATACTAGGATGGAATTAGGATGGATACATCTGCAGAATGCCACAAGTATTTGTGCGTCAAAATATTTGTTAAATTTTGGGGTTTCACGTGCCAGAACCACAATATGATTATGAGGCATGCTGTGGTAGGGGACTCCGGATTAATTTTCTAGTATAAACCGCATGCACGCGATCTTGTGCGCGACAGCAACAAGCGACGCGATGGCTGTCGCGGTCGCTCGTCGCCTACAAGTCGTACCGCATGTGAGCGACGTCTCCCCGGTGTTGCCGATATGAGGGCAGCAAATACTCGCCGAAACTGGCGTGACGCTTGCTTTATTAATTTAAGTTGATGTGTTTTAGTGTAAAGAGCAGCATAAATATTTTTAAAGGTCTTGCACTACGTTATTATCCTTGAACGTATCAAAATCTAGTCGTTTGCTCGTTCCGTGCGACAATCGGTAGTACTTGACTGATGTATATCCAGTTCCGGCTTCGCGCTATTGGCTAGTCGCTCATAGCACTTCCGGGCGACGAGCGACGAATTCTAGATTTCTAGAACCAAGCGATTGAGCGAAAAGGCCGAGCAATCTGTTCGCGCAACGGCCCGTTTCGTCGCTCGAAGACGTCGCTTGTCACTGTTGCGCACAAAATCGCTCTCATGCGGTTTGGGCTTTACCACTTGGGAGTCCTTAACGCACACCCCAATCTAAGTACATGAGCACTTTTGCATTCAGCCTCCCTCGGAATGTTGCCACCGTGGCGGGGACTGAACAGGCAACTTTGAGCTTAAGAGCACAATGCTATGGCCACTGAGCTACTGCAAAGGATGAGCATTTGTGCGTCAGAAGAGGTTGTGGTCAATGGGCGCAGGGCCAGAGTGACTCATGTGCTGTCAGAAAGTGCACCCTACGGTGCCCTGTGCCTCGAATTGGTCGGTAGTATATATTGAATACACCGGTGGATGCAATGTGATGTAAGTGCGTATCTCCCCTGTGCTTTTAATTGAGGTTCCCCCTAGAGAGAATTTCTACTTTTCAATATAGACAGTAACCGAAAGCATCCAAGCTTTATATAAGTGGGCTCGAATGCATGCCACTACACGTATTCTAACCTCAATTTCTACTGTAATGAGCACTGCAGTTACAGTACATTTTAATTGTAATTACACAATCCTTCCAGAGAAATGTGACAAAGTTTACCTGTCACAATGACTGCAGTAGAGCTGTTCCACCACTTCTTCAAGCAAATATCCATTCTGGTGAAGCTCTAGGAAGATCTGTTGCGCAATTCTGAAACAACACAAGTGGCAGTGACGGAGGCAGTAGTAAAGAGATATGGGAAAGAGTTTATTCCTTAAATACTGCACACAGTTTCACACTTAAACAGAAAGTGAGAGAGGCATAAAGGAGAGATGCCTAGACCCGCACCACTACTGTATCGCAGGTATAACACTTAAACAGTTTAGCAACTGAATATTGTACTGGCTGTCACAAAAGCTGTCTCGCGTACACTTCGATTTGACTACAATGAGCTCCCTTGGTTTAGCCACGTTTATTTGAGTAAAACGTTTGCAACTTTTCTCACACCTGTCTCTTTCCCTTATTCCACACATCAGTGAAAGCAGGACTTGCAGCCTTACTTCAGTAATGTCTCTAATGTTTGTTTGTACAGAGTCTGTAGCATATAAATATCACACTGACATACTTGCTGACATTGTACTGAGGGCAAAAATTTTTTTTAAATGTTGTTCATGTGTTCTACACTTCGTATGTTGTGGCTAGTTATGGCCTAAACCCTAATCTGTGATTATTATCTATGAACACTATAGCCCACTCAAAGCCTAGCGGTATTGTGTCCAGGCACGTGTATCATCACTGCTCCACGACACCATGGACAGAAAAGTTAATGAATACAGTGCCAAGGCAAGAATTAACAATCTTACTTTGTCTGCTGCTCAGTTGTTGTCCTCCCGAAATGATCGAAGGAGATGTTGAACCACTGGTAAATGTCACTGTGGATCTTGTTAAACCGGTCGCAGATCTCGCGAGGTGTGATGCCCAACTCCAGTGCCTTGGTCTCGGTGGCTGTGCCATACTCGTCTGTGCCACACACATACAATGTGTTCCAGTCTCTTATCCGACAATACCTAATGCACGTAAGAGAGTAGCAGTGAGAACAGTCAAGCCCCTTTTGGAGACCACAGCAGCAAGCAGCATTACAAGTTCAGGATTTCTTACCTCGCGAACACGTCCGCACTCAATACAGACCCAACAATGTTCCCCAGGTGTGGTACATTGTTGACATAGGGCAATGCACTTGTGATGAGGACATTCTTCTCACCCTTCCTGGGGAGTCTGAAACGGCGAAATACAAATATGCAATACGTTTCACACATACAGCACTGGATATGCAGACAATGTGCATTTGAATCAAATAACAGCATTTAATATTTCGGTGCATTTGAATATGCTACAAGTGACTGTGCTAACAGCAGATTCTTTAAGCGACAATACAATGACCACAGCAGTGAATAAATAGCATCGCAGGCCAGAAAACACACAGAAAAAACTCCCAAATACCACAAGCACGAGTAGAAACAAGGGCTGGTATATGGTATAAAGATTCCTTTTTTTCGACTAATTTTGAAATAACTTTAGATAGATACAGATTAATTTTGACCACATTGGTTTCTTTAATGCGTATTCAAAGCATCATGCATGAGCATTTCGGCATTCCGCCCCCCTCGGAATGCAGCAGCGGTGGCCGGGAACCGAACTCGCTACCTTGTGCTGAGTGGCCGAACACCATAGCCACTCAATAACTGCAGCATGTGTCTACATCATATATGAAAGCTACATAAAATTGGTCAGTGTAAAACAATCTATGGTCACAGCAATCGGATTTTCCAGCTTGCTCAGCAGTATTGCAAGTGGACTGCACAGTAATGTGACACAATGTTGCACTGCCAGATTTGCAAACTTTCAAAGGTCACGTACATCGGTACAGTCCGCTTTTGAAGTTCTGTAGCCTTGTTCTGAGGATCTGTCCATACTTGAAAGGCCTTGTCAATTTCTTCTGCACTGAATGTGTGCTCCCTGTCTTCCTAAAGTCATCAAGTGAAACACATGTTAGACCTGAACGTACGAAGGCTACACTTCAGGTAAGACACCTATTCTACTGACCACTGGTGCTGGGGCACAACTGATGCTTGACCTCTGGGAGACTGCGTCAGGTGTTTTCGGTGGCACAGTTGAAGAACATTGTGGTGCAAAAGCCACGAGGGATTCCTGAGAGAACGACAACAATTTTACAATAAGAGTAAAAGACGCAGCAATGCAATGGTAACTGTAAAACCTCCAAAAACAATTATCTACACAAAAGAGGACTGCAACTTGCACTTGGAGTGCAATGAACAATGACATCTACCAAATAAAATGATCTACTTGATTTTTAACTAGTAACAATTGCACCTTTCCTTAATCCACCAACAAATGGAAGGTGCGAATCGACGAAGACCTCACCCAGAATTGATCAAGCAGTCAATGCCTGATCAGCGCTCTTGAACACTACTACCAAAAAGGTGGTTACACAATTCATATTATATGGCAGGTACACTGCCTTGGCTGCTTCTGTAAGATGTAAGTAGTCCACAGCAGGCACACATTATTTTTCACTACTGCTCATTACAATTACCAACAACATAATGGGAGCAATAAACTTGATCTAAAAATATATATGGTATACCTCATGTCAGTATTAATCAGAAGCACTGCAATGAATCTGCTAAAAGAACCTGCTTGTCAGGAGCTATTAATTAATCAATAAACCTGAACGAAGACTGTAAACCTTAATTAAACAGGTAATAAGCCAAGGTCTCATTAGTAGTTCATAAATGAACAACTCACCTTGAATCCTTTGAAGCCTTCCTTTGGAAGAACCAACTTTAGTGCTTTTTGAAAACTTGCGTTGGCTTCTAAATGACTGAACCATTTGCACAGAGCCTTGCAAGGAACTACTAGACCTGCACCAAAAGGACCACAACTGAATTAAGAACCTCTAAGCACAGAATAAAGAAAAAGATCATGTTTCATATATTATCTGCTTGGATTACCTGTAAATAAGCTGTCAACAGTTTTAAGTGGCAGTATGGAAGACCAAACAATGGCATCGGCAAAGCCAGAACCCTGCACATGAATTGCAAAGAAACAATAATGTATAATTTGTCTGTTAGCAGAACAGGTTCTTCAGTGACAGTACACAGCACACTATAATTAAGGAAAAGCAGTTGACTACTTATGAACATGTGCAAGCTAGGCCACTTATCCATGCACCACATATTTAAGTATTACAATTTATGAAGGCGTGATCACAGCAGCCAAGTGCTGACAACAGACTTGCAAGTTACAGAGAATCTCGTTATTCTTGAGTGGTTCATTGTTTGCACTGAGTCCAGGTACAGTACTCAATAACAGATTAGTAACACTTGCATGAATAAAGAGGACCAACTTGCACAAGCTATACTGTTGTGAAAAGGAACTTACTTGTGCATTCTTACTTAATGTGGAATGTTGAGATATGAAACCATCCAGGTGTCTCAAGAGTGCTTTGAGTTGGAGCTGTATGCTGCTGTCAACCTTTCCATGTTGTATATGCTCTAAGAGAGCTCTTGCCACAGCAGGCTGCAAACGAATGCAGGTGAGCGTTATAGCAGGGTTATAGTTTAGGGAGACTTAGTCTTAAATGCGAAAAACAACTACCTGTAGTTTCACGGCTTCCCATTCGGACCATTCTTCGTCTTCGATAAGAAGTGAATTTTTCCCAGACTTCTCCCACAGAAACCTGAAAGGAAGAACTGTAAGTATTTTTCACCTTCGTTCGTATACAACGCTATTGGGAAACTCATGTTGCAGCCGAAACATATACCTGCATATGGCATTAGCGTTGAACAAAGTGGTACCGTCTTCAAGCCTTAGCACCGGGAGCTTCGGTCCGCTGAGGTAAGGCACAACCTTGTCTGCAATCGAAACATGACTCGCGATGACTACAATAATGTCACCGATGGTCCCCCTAAACTGGCCCAGTTTTGGGGGGCACGAGAAGGCAACTAATTAAGAAGGAACTTGGAAAAATAAAGTAAGTAACCGCGAAAAAAATAATGGATTGCTGCCGGCGTGTAGCACGTTTGAAGGGACAACTTGAAGCATTCATTTTTGTTGTGCCCTTGTTGATAATGGTAAAGTTACTGCGGCATCGGAACACTTTGGCTGCTGCTGTTGTCCTTCATGATTGTGGCGCATTCCCACATAGGCTACCTATGCACATTTCTTTCTTTTCTTGGCAACTCGCGTGACAGGCATCGCGGGATGCGACGTTGCAGTTTGCGCGAAAAACTGCAAGTGCAAGCGAAACTACTTCGGGTGCCGCCAGTGAGGACCAATTTCTTCATAAATGAGGCCTTGTGAGTACATTTTAAACAAGGAGCAATCTATACTTCGTGCTAAACGAGTTAATGTTTGAGCGTTGCACGTGTCAAGGAAGCTAGAATGAATGAATGAGTCTACGTTACATCACTTTCCAGCTTCTATACTCCGAGAGCTCCACTGCATGAAACAGTGCTGCGGCACAGCTTGGTGCCTACATTTTGTCAAAGTGACTTACATATAATCAATCAGACTACGTTCAAATACAATGCGAGGCGAGTTTTTTTTGCGAACTAGGTCGACGTATTTGCGGGCCACACAGACAAGCGATACGCAGCGGCAAATTTTTTTCACCTTTGACGTTGGCGGTCACTATCGGCACAGGTTCACCAGTAATCTCGACGAATATCGCTGTTTTGATGCCGTAAAAATTGTGGTCACAGTCGTGTAACTTCATTTTGCCACGAAAGACCAAGCTACGCGTGCACGGAGAAGGCGGCGCTTGGGGAACGGACAGGGAAAGGACACGTAGCGCCCTCTAAACTCCACATACGGAGTTGTGAAGACCGCCAAAAGGCTCGTGGAATGCTCGTGGAGGAGCGGCAAGGTCACGTGGGTATATTTCCTCCACTACGTCACCCAAATCCTCCTCCGTCTATTTTGCTGAAACGGGGATGACGAAACATCGCCATCTGGCGCGTCAGCGTGACGCACAGCGCTCTCGTATTGCAACTGGACCGACCGGTCCAGAGAAAGTTGCATTTAAGCATTGGTCATGTTTTCACTAAGGGGCTTTAGGGCTGAAAGTCGGCCGTCTACTATGGGATTATTGGTGGGTATCTGTGGCGTTACGATGCGTACAGGCACAGTGACCTGTGTATTTATCCTAAACTGCTGTACGGTCTTTTTTTTTTTTTTTTTTCCCGAGTTTCATAGGATGTTAGCGCTCAAGTCTTAGTACATGCAGTACTGTACGTATATTCATATTTATCAAGCTGTGGATTGGGAGGGGGAGAGGAACAAGCTTACATTCTATATGGTTCGTCTTGATTAAATTAAAAGTTGCTGTCATATCTACAACGCCGCCGTTCTAATTAAGAGTGAGTGCAGTGGCCTTTGTAGTTCCCGGCACCTACCTGCGGGATTTTCTAACGCTGTTCACAGCAAACGAACCAGTGATATATATATATATATATATATATATATATATATATATATATATATATATATATATATATGGACCTCACTACCTGCAAATTTTCACTCTGTGTCACATTTCGTTCTCTCAGTACACTGGGCCCGGAAAACATGTGTAACGCGTGTTTATATAATTATAGCCGTAATTAAACCACTTACGTTAAAATTTGTATACGCATCAGACGGGATCCATTTACACCAAATATGACGTCGGTGCCACTCTGAGTTCGCCCAGGACATTGGTCAAACACTGTACAAGCTTCGCATTAACGCCTTGTTTAGCCCAGATACTTCAAACGTCCGCCGCAAGTGCGTTTCCCCTAAAACGTGGCCCTCCCCATTTCTGCCAAATGTTAACTCGCAGTTCCTCCGTGTATATGGACGAACAACACAGCAAAAGCCTTTACAACTAACTGCCTTTACAAGAATAAAAATGTCAACTAACTAGCCCACCAATACTTCAGCTACTTAAATCGGTGTCACGTATACGGATAACGAATATATAACGCTTTCGAACACGACTGTATAACGCTTTCGAACAGTAAAGTGCATAAGCAATTTATCGCTAAGGTCGTAATTTATCCGCACACATTTCGTCGCTAAGGTCGTAATTTATACGCTCATCAGACATAGTGCTACCCAGTTTTCATTGAATTTGAACTGGATGGCAGTTACAGATCTGACAGCGTACTAAATTCTACGCGGTTTGTAAAACACACTTACATAACGTCCTGGAGCGTTTGCGGAGTAATTTACTGCAAAAGCTGTAATTAATCCACACACATCAAACTCTGTCAAAACATAGCCCACTACGCGCCTCTTATTATGCACGCAAATAAAGAGAAAAGGGGCATTCAGTAATTGTCTGCCAGGCTAGTAATTATCCGAGAAATGTAAAACATTGGCCGCACATTTCACCGTAAACTCATTGACACCCTTAAGGGTAGGATACCGTACAAACGCCCTTGACACACCTTTATTGCTGTTTTTAAGGGCTCACTCTTCGATGGTCGCGTCCAGCAATAGAAAAAAAAAAAAAAAAGCTCTCATTGGCCGTATGCTGTATGTGCGAGTGAAAGCGCGCGAGGGCGAGGGATGTGCGCATTCACGGGGAGCGAATGCACGGCGGAGAGCAAACGCCAAACATGCGCTGCCTTCTGTCTGGCGGCTGGCGAAGTGGACGTGAGAGTCTCGGAGGTACTGATACCTCACAGCAGTTGCTCACGCCGACGGCATAAACTACTATTCAGTCATCGACGCAGTGCTGAAGTACCCCGCAGCTGCCTCGCCTGCGTGCGCTCTTGAAAATACAAGTTTACAGAGGAAATGACAAATAATTCTTGCACAAGTATCTGGTGCAGAGCGAAATCTTCGCGCTACGGTTCGCGAAAACCTGACCGGCACTTCCACGGCCATCTGGTCTTCTTCGTCGCTTGACGCGGAAGGCTCGTAACCGTAAGCGGTAACATTTCTTGCCAAGTTGGAATGGTCCTCGTCTTCAGACGTGTACTCATCGCTGGTAGAAGCACCAGAACTCGAATCCATGCTCGCGATGGCGGCGTCGGCGCTTTTCGAATGACCACGGCTGGCCGGCTATAGCTATCCGACGAGGGTATCGTGACGTCACGCCTTCCAACTCCCGCGGGTCGGGCGGCGAGGCGCGCGCTCACAAAAACGCCAAAAATCAATCAATCGGCTCAAAAATGAGCTAAGTGACTACTACCATAGTCCCTCAAAAGCTATTAAGGGACTATGCTACTACTTTTCGGTGTAATCACACACTGTGAATTCATTTTCAGCATTTTCGTAAAATTTTCAGATTTTGTGCCCGCATCCCTTTAATTCAGTTCGTTCAGGACACCAGGCAAACTTTGTAGGCGATTCGTGAAACACACTTCTAACTCTCTGGGACGCTTTTATAAGTAATTTCTTACAAAGACAGTAATTAACCTACACAGTTTAAACTCTGATGGTACATCAACCACAAATTACTCCAAATTTCCGCGCAAATTGAATCTTGGTGCCACGTTTAATTCTATCAGGGCAAAGAAAGTACACACTTCGTATAACGCTCATGTAGATAATGAAGAAAAGAAAATGATCATTTAGTATTTATTTCGAAAGCCCTGATTAGCCTACAGTGTTCAAACTTTCGGTGTAGATTACATTTTACACGGCTTCCATTTTGACTGACCTAAATAAAATTGCTACCACCTTTGGTACTTCACCGGGGAACATTTGCATGTGTTTCATGTAACGCTTCTAAACAGGCATAAAACGAGTGTTCAGCAATTTTCTTTTAGCCCCTACTGTATATTAGTCCAATATCCATAAAATACAGGCTTCTGCTGCTGCTGCTGCTGATGATGATGTATTCGTCCACACACTTCAATCCTTGCTCGCGCATCACCCTTATAACGCCCCCCCCCCCCCCCCCTCCCCTCTGCCTCAAAATATAAACTAGGTGTATGATCTAGCTCTCCCGTGACACCAGGAAAACACGCATGCAGTCGAACGCCTTTATAACGAAGTTCTTGGGATTTCCAAAATTCTTCGTTATATACAGTCACTTCGTTGTAAAGATCGCGCGTCGTCAAAATTTATTGCCCTTTTAAAGGGTTCTTCATTGTCTGCCTTCGTTAACACTGACGTCGTTTCTGCCCTGGAAGGCTTTAAAGGCGCCGTCGGTCGTGAGTTACGATGACATCATCACGTTGTCATCAACTGCGATGCAATCGTCAGCTGACTCGTGCACTGTTGTGTTACGACAAGCAGCTCACGAGTTGAGTGATTCCTCAAGCAGCTGTAACACTCGCCGACATCGTTACGCTCGTCAAGTGCGTCGCTAACGCTGCCGTTAGCGCTATCGCAGAGCGTAGCCAAGTGGCGGCTGCGGATGGCAGAGAACGTGGTGTTGGTTGTAAAGTAACAAAGCAGCCTTCAAGGCGCGTACAGTCCTTCGTTGAATCGTTGCACAGGTAAATTTGTTGTAGTAATCTTTGTTGTAGAAGTGTTCATAGTACACATTAAAGATGGGAATTCGGCTGAGACATAATCAATCCTTCGTTATACAGGTCACTTCGTTGTAGAGGCTTTACAACGAATACCGAAGCCATTCCAGTCGGCATGTGATGGACTCGCTCTTTTGAGCGCTGGGATCGTGCAGTTGACAGACAGATCTTCTTTAACACTAAAGTATTCTCTGCCGGGCTGCAGCGAAAATTTGTCCCATATATGCACGCAATCACCATCACGCAACTCCGCGCGATGGCGACACTTTGGCGAGCCTCCGGAGTGCTGTTGACGATGCGTAGCAGCACAGGCCTCGCGTGCTTGCTATCGTTGTCGTTGCTCTGCCCTTCGAGCGAAACTGTAGTTAATAAAAGGCTGTGCACATTTATGTACTTGTATTTGTGAATGACTATAAATTATGAAGATGTATTTGGTTCGATCAGTAGATATACCAGCAGGCATGGAGTCGTTGCGCAATCAAGGAGTACATGAAGCATACGTGAATATCTTGGCAGATATCTACGGACTCCACAGGTACTTTAATTATCCACAAAAATAAAAAAAGGGGAAAAACACCTATCATAAAAGGGGTCAGGCAAGGAGATACAATTTTTCTAATGTTATTCACTTCATGCTTAGAATAAGTATTCAGGCTATTGGACTGGGAAATATTGAGCGGTCATCAACGGCCAATATCTCAGCAACCTTCGGCTTGCAGATGACATTGTCCTGTTCAGCAACACTGAAGATGAATTGCAACAAATGATTCAGGACCTAAACCGACAAAGTTTAAGAAGGGGGTTGATTATTAATATGAAGAGAAAGATAATGTGGCAAGGGAAAATAATTAATGATCGCCAGTCAGCCTCTAGAACCTGTGCAGGAGTACGTTTATCTTGGTCAGTTACTCATAGGAGACCCTGACCAAGAGATTGACATTTACAGAAGACTAAAAATGGATTGGAGCGCATGTGGCATGCGTTACCAAATCATGACCGAAAGCTTACCGCCGTCGTTGAAAAGAAAAATATACGCTCATTGCATTCTACCGGTACTAACATATAGGCAGAAACTTTGACGTTAACAAAGGAGCTTGGAAACAAATTAAGAACCAGGCAAAGGGCGATGGAACGAAAAATGTCAGTGTACGAGGTAACTTTAATATACAGGGAAAGAGCGGTGTGGATCAGAGAGCAAACGGGGTAACCAATCTTCTACTTCATTAAGAGAACGAAATGAAGCTGGGTAGGTCATGTAATGCGCAGGAGAGATAACCGGTGGACCATTAGCGTTACAGAATGGGTGCCAATTGAAGGGAAGTGCATTCGAGGACAACAGAAAATTAGGTGGGGTGATGAAATGAGGAAATATGCGGGCGCAACTTGGAATCACCTATAGCGCCTGCAGGGGACAAAATTATGATCATGGTGATGGTGGTGATGATGATGGCGATGATGATTTGTGAATGTACAATAAAGCTGCCACTGCTTCTTAAAATATGCGTTTCACTTTCGTTTACGACCAACTCCTCTGAAAGAGGGATCAAGTAATTTTTATAAATATACGGTGTTCCTTAAGCCCAAACCGCATTCACGCGATTTTGTGCGCGACGGCGACGAGCGACGGCTTCGAGCGACGAAACGGGCCGTCGCGCGAACAGATCGCTTGGTCTTTTCGCTCAATCGCTCGGTTCTAGAAATCTAGAATTCGTCGCTCGTCGCCCGGAAGTGCTATGAGCGACTAGCCAATAGCGCGAAGCCGGAAATGGATATACATCAGTCAAGTACTACCGATTGTCGCACGGAACGAGCAAACGACTAGATTTTGATACGTGCAAGGATAATAACGTAGTGCAAGACCTTTAGAAATATTTATGCTGCTCTTTACACTAAAACACATCAACTTAAATTAATAAAGCAAGCATCACGCCAGTTTCGGCGAGTATTTGCTGCCCTCATACCGGCAACACCGGGAGACGTCGCTCGAAGTCGTCGCTCGCATGCGGTGCGACTTGTAGGCGACGAGCGACCGCGACAGCCATCTCCATCGCGTCGCTTGTCGCTGTCGCGCACAAGATCGCCTGAATGCGGTTTATACTTTATACTTTATAAATGAGGGCATATACACCCGAGTTGGAATGCTTTTGCGTTTTGTCAGGGCTAGTTAAATTTGACATCAATGGGAGTAGAATTATTCATAGGATCGAACCACATGTAACGGCGGCGCCAAATGTGTTGTGATGCATTATGTATATTTAAACCTTTAGCGCTGAACTTAAGTGCATATTCCCTATATAAGTTTTAGTAATCTCACTGTTAATTTAAGTGCACATTTCCTCTGTAAATTTAAGTAATCTCACTGTTAATTTCGAGTTACAACAAAAAATAGCCATAGCACCCAACTTCCGTTATAGGATTCAGCATTCTTGGTTCAAACTAAAAAATAAAATAAAGCGAGAGTGGTACATGGAATTGTTTCCCGTAATTCGGTTTTAGACGAAAAAGGTCCGTGAAAGCAAAGTTACGATAGCTAAGGTGGCGATACATGCACTCCTATGCAAGGACCTTGGCGAGGTCCCTGTCACGCGTCTATACCTGCCCCCCACCCCACGCAATTTTACCTAATATAAATTATTACTCATTGCATATTCTTAGTTTTCTCAAACGCATTCGACAAAGTAAGCCATAAACTTCTCCCTCATGAGCTTCGGCAGCTAAACCTTGGTTGTAATGTTTTAAAATGGATAGAACGCTGTCTAATTAACCACTAACAATTTGTTTCTGCTAATGACCATAACTCTTATTTCAAAGTATATAGTTGGGTCTGGTGTGCCGCAATCCTTCGGCCTCTTTTATTTCTTATTGATATAAACGACTTCCCTTCCCTGATTAATTCTGACATTCGTCTGTTTGCAAGTGATTGCGTTATATATATACAGAGAGATTAAAATGAGGAATATATCAATAGCCTTTAGTCCGACCTTAATGTCGTAACTATTGTTGATGTAACAAGTGGTTCATGGAACTAAACACTAACAAATGTAAATTTATTCACGTGTCCTGGGAAAATACTACTTCTCCAATATACTTACTGAACAACAAACACTACGTTATGTCCTGTATCTTCATACGAGTATTTAGGGGTCCGTATTACAGCTAATCTCAATTGGACAACCCGTATCTATCACATTACTAACTATGCGAATCAAACTTCGGGTTACTTGCGCGGCAACCTTTATAATGTATCATAGATCTCTCAAGTTATTACTATACAAAACATTAATACGGTCAAAATTAGAGTATGCATGATGCATCTGCCGTATGCGATCCTAATCACATTAACCTAGTTAGTTCGATAGGACTCGTAAAATATTACTCCGCTCGTTTTATTTGTAAAATTATGATCGAACTGCTAGTATAACCGCAATTAAAACTAACCGTGAACTTCCATCTCTTGCTTCCCGCCGTAACATATCGAGGGTAACATTATATCATAAGCTGTATCATCCTTATTCACTCCACAACGAACTTAAATCTTGACCGCAACATACAGGGCGCTTCAGCGAATACTTTCAAAAATTTCTAAACGTTGCCTGTGGCAGATAGCACAATTCTAGTTCATGAGCTGGTCTACTCGAAGAGGCGGACATTACTTGCACAATAAATTGATATATGTAATCGACAAGTTAACAAATGTCACTAATTAAGTTTTTAACTAATTACCTTATGTCCCATATTGCAATTTCCAAATTCTAGCCGTGGAGTTCGCAAGGCGATCCACTTGGAACGAATTCTCAGGATGACACCAGTTTCGAGATATCCCGAAGTTTGCTGAGAAATGCATAAAAAAATGAAATTATGTGGTTTTACGTGCCAAAGAAGGTGGTGGCGTGGAGCAGAGGTAGAACACCCGACCTCAAACCTGAAGGTCATAAGTTCGAATCCTGCTCCAGTCCATTACATTTTCAGGCATGGAGTGGTGCCTGACACCGGCAAAAAATATTCCCGAGAGCTAGTGGGGCTATATACTAATTCAGGTGCAACCAAACTAGGCAAGCCTACTAAGCTTCATCAAAGTCACTCCCTCACCAGAACAGGAATTGGCCTTCCTGGTGCAGTATTCGGCCACTACCTCCCTCATGACTCCAATGATGATGACGTGCCAAAACCACGATCTGATTATGAGGCACGCCGCAGTGGGGGACTCCGGAAATTTGGACCACCTGGGGTTCTTTAACGTGCACCTAAATCCAAGTACACGGGTGTTTTCGCATTTCGCCCCCATCGAAATGCGGCCGCCGGGGCCGGGATTCGGTCCCGCGACCTCGTGCTCAGCAGCCCAACACCATAGCCACTGAGCAACCACGGCGGGTGAGAAATGCATTGGCGTTCCAGTTACTTTCTCAACAAAACGTCGTTTTATGCACTGAAGCACAAAAGTATATCGTTGTCTTCTGATGACATTTCAGTGCACCTGATCTTTGTTGGAGTCTTGGCCCTGCCCTGTACAGCGTCCTCGAATATGAAGACAACCAGAGGAAGCACGCGAGTTCCCCCGAGAACACTGAGTAAGCTAGTAGTGTGTGTGCACCAGCTTTTACTTTCGCCATTTTGTTTCTATCGTTACAGTATATACAGGGTCTTTCACTTAACTTTAGCGAAACTTTAAAAATATGCAAATGCCATGTACCTGGGCTGAACCAAGGTAATGTTGTTTGCCGTCGCTTGGAGACACACACACACACACACACACACACACGCACGCACGCACGCACGCACGCACGCACGCACGCACGCACGCACGCACGCACGCACGCACGCACGCACGCACGCACGCACGCACGCACGCACGCACGCACGCACGCACCACACACACACACACACACACACCACACACCACACACACACACACACACACACACACACATCCCGCTATGCACCCTGCAGTATAGTGCGAACCAGTGGAAAAAAGTGCGCGGACATCTGGGAAGCAATCGTTGAGCCGCCAAATGTGTAGCTATATGACTGCGACTCGTACATCTGGCATTTAGAACAGCTCTCCTCTCGAGATATCTGTGCTTTACAAAGCCTGCACCGTCTCGTTTGACACACTCCGCGTACCTTGCAAGGTATCTGCATACCAAAGCTCCATCTAGAGTTCATGCCATTAAACGGGCCGAAACTTCCAAGTAGCTGTTTGGTAACACACATGTCTGCAGGCATACACATAACGTTTCTATATACTCTTATGTGTCTCGAAAATTGCGCGTCGCAGGTATTCCTTTACGTGAGCGTGACATTCCTCTAGAGGCAATGAAGTTCATTGCACCCTACATGAACACCTGGCCGACTCCTGCTGACTGCTGTGCTAACGGCGGCACCTGCGTTCACGGAGAAAACGGTGAACTATATCTTGTCACGTGTTCGAGTGCCTTCTGAAGTACATATACATGTATACGTATGTATGCTTCTGCTTTGCGTGGTCGGATGACATTATTTAGACCACGGGGTTTTTCCTCCGGGATGAATGTCGGCAACTTGTGCATATAGACCTGAATTCAACGTCCGCGCCGTAAAAGCCGAGATGCACGCACATTGTTTTGGCATTTTTATTGTCGCTGGTAAGTTGGTGAACAACAGCCAGCCAATGGTCGCTTTCATCTTAATGAAGTGATGGTGCATATTGTGGAACAACACAACTGTGGAAATGTTGAGAAAGAGTGAGCACAGGAAATTGGGCGGGCAGCCGCGCTTCAAGGCCAATATATAATTTGGTTATACTTGTTTTTGACTGTATACTTCATCCTCCGCTATTAGGGCTATAACCGCACATACTGAGCCATTTCTTGCTCATAGATGGTGGTTGATGGCTTCAAAAGCCTATCATCATCGTCAGCCTATTTTCATGTCCACTGCAAGACGAAGGCCTCTCCCTGCGATCTCCAGTTACCCCTGTCTTGCGCTAGCTGATTCCAACAAAAGCCTATATATAGTGCGTACATAACTGGTGTGGATCAGAGAGCAAACGGGATTAGCCGATATTCTAATTGACATTAAGAGAAAAAAAATGGAGCTGGACAGGCCATGTAATGCGTACGATGGATAACCGGTGGACCATTATAGTTACAGAATGGGTGCCAAGGCAAGAGAAGCGCAGTCGAGGATGGCAGAAAACTAGGTGGGATGATGAAGTTAGGAAATTTGCTGGCGCAAGTTGGAATACGCTAGCGCAAGACAGGGGGTAATTGGAGATCGCAGGGAGAGGCCTTCGTCCTGCAGTGGACATAAATATAGGCTGGTGCTGATGATGATGATATAAGTGGTGTTGGCACCGGCAATATCGGGTTTCAGCATGCCACCAGAGGCGTTATCGAACCGGCAGCATTAGCGAACTAACGATGACGCAGGCACCACGCAGTGCCTGTGTCCCGCCGCCTTCTCGGGTCCGGCGTGCCTGGACGACGTCGACGAATGCCGGCTGCGAAGACCGTGCGGTCGCTTCAGCGTGTGCACCAACCTGTACGGATCATTCCGCTGCGACTGCATGCCCGGATTCCAGCTGCAGGCTCACCTCTGCGTCCGTGAGTATAGCAGTTATTAAACAAAGGCTTTCTCTGCTTGCTGCTTCTTTCCCATGGTTTAACGTCCGTAATAGCGTAATAATAAATTCCTCTATGTTGTCCTTGGTGTCAGTGCTTGTTGGCTTCTTATGATATGATTAATAATCGGGCCTCTCGGTTCCCTTACTTCTCCTTCATATATATATATATATATATATATATATATATAGTATATATTACTAATTTGACGTCCTCTTGTGGTCTTATATTGGTAAGACAGTTTAGAGCAGCATTAGATTTGCCAAGTGGAAGATCTGCCATACACCTTTCGCCTATTTGTCCTTGAACCACTGGCACCAACTTGGTACCTTTATTTTGCTTTACATATTGTATAGGGTGTCCTAGCTACGCGCAACTTTAGCCAAGCTGTTCAACAAAGAAAAAGACTGAAAAAACATGGTGCAAGGGGCGATTTTAAGACCTACCATGTTCAGTTCGTCTCACCTTGCTCAACGACCGAACACCGTAATCTTATAAAAAATGTGGTTGCTCCCTCTTATATAGGAACGGTATAGAAAAACCGGAAAGTGAAACGTGTCTTCACAGAAGTAGTGTAATGTTTATTGCACATTGATATATAATGTCTATGGTGTTTTGTGGCTAAAGCGCCCTTAGGCGTTGATGCACCCACGCTGACGCCTGTGGCACGTCTCCTCCATCACGACTACCAACGTCGATGACCATGAGCAACCGTCGTGCATATGGAAGCTGCACTACGCTGCACACGCTAGCACAACGCGAAAGACGAAGCACGTAACTGACACACTAATACAACGCGCAAGACAAGCACGTAACTGAATCGTCACCGAGTCAAATCATCGCGTACAGCGCGTCGTAATTGCAGCCTCCGCGATCAACTTCGGAAACATTTTCAGAGCTAATTGCGGAGGCCACGCTCCGCTGTGCTGAGTACGGTGAACGCCACCTAAGTGGCGTTGGTAGTGCTTCTTGAGGCCAGCGTCCCTTCGAATGCTGGTGCATCGAGGCGTCGTATGCTGAGACCACCGAAGCGTTCACTGTCGTGCGCGTTAGTGTCATAATGCAGTACTTCTCTTTTCTGCTCGTAGGCGGCGGCACCCCCCCGAGCAAGAGCGCGGGTACACGGATAGTGTTATATAAGGCGCGTCGTGTAGCTCTCTGCAAATGCTTTTGTGGC